>NW_009647763.1:4090186-4112404 GCF_000708025.1 Charadrius vociferus | reverse complement strand
GCCTTCGAAGGGCCGTGGCAGCCCTCCGGTGTGACACTCGGGTCGCGGTCCCGCAGGTTTGTTCCTGCCTGAGGAAACGTCTGTGGGCCCGAACGTGTGCTCGCCGCTCGCAAGTGGGTCTCGATGCCTGCATCGAAATCCCACCCGACAGAAGCGGCCGCAGCGGCGGGTTTACATCAGTTTTTCATCCCTCTTCAGCAGGGTGACAGCTTGGTCTGGAGTCAAGTCTTGAGCTGTCATTGACTCCTACAGAAGGCATGACTTTTTTTTTTTTTTTTTTTACTATGGGGAAGAGAAATTTACTATATTATACGATTTATTTTTTAAGTACATAACTTTGTTAAAATTTAACTTTCAGTTGTTTTTTATTTCTCCATTAAAAGTTGCATACCATAGCCAAATAAGTTAGTTTTTCTAGAAAGGTGGATTTGGGGCAGCCAAACTCTTCTCTGAGGGCTGTTGCTTTCCCTGTGTGACTTGAGCATAACAAGTGTGTGCCTCCTTACAAAGGAGGGCCAGTAAGGCTAACTACTTCTGTAGAAGGTGTTTAAAGTAGTTGATGAAGAGCACAAAGTAGTAGCTGTCTCTAAAATTTGAATTTAAACATAATCTTCTCAGCTGATACTTTTAATTTATAAAGGACTGTATAGGAAAAAATCTAAGCTATGCTTTTGGGTACATGATATATCTACATACGTATTCGTGTGTGGCCGCTTTGTCCAACGTACAGGATTATTCACATCACCTCGATGACAAAGGTTTCCATGAATAAATACAAACGGTGCATACATTCTCTTTCCAAGAGGTGGTAGGAGAGGATGTGCTTGGCATTACTGCCAGATGAGCAAATCCAGCTCTGACAGAACAAGGAAGGAAGAGGTTCCCAATCTGAGCAGTCGCATCTCTTGGCATTGCAGTTGTAAAATTAACATCAACATGTGCAACCTGATTCTTGGTTGTCCCAACCTTAGCAGAAAATCTGGCTGTTTAAGTCTCAGAGTTCTAATCATGTGCAGCAGCACAAAGTGTCAAGTGGTCCTGTACTGACTTGGCAACTTCTCCTGCAAGACAGGAGTGTCTCCCTTTCTTGTGAGGTCTGCTGTACTCCACTGACCCCGCACCTGCAGCACCTCTGTTGTGCTCCTACCCTTTGCTGGGCAGAAATAAAGATGCTGTCATTGGAAATTCCCCTTTACCAGTCCTTCAGGTCCCTGTTGTTGGTTTGGAGAAGCAGCGCGCAAAGCACCGCTCCACTTCTGTGCGTGGGGAGCGGCCATACTGCACAACACGAAATGGGGCTCTGCCAGGCAGGTGGCTCTGGGTGGAACACGGGTAGTTGTGCTAAATAGAAATATGGATACAGTGACAGGATCGGTGACAAATTGTGTGATTATTGTTTGATATAGTGTGTGTTCACTGCTGTGGTGCTGCTATGTGTGCAGGATGTTTTCCACTATTATTGAGCACTTACTTGCCCTGCATTTAAGTCAAAGCAGTCAAAATCTCATTTGCAGACTTAGTGGGAGCTGGTATAGATCCCAGAGTGGTATAACTCTAACAGACTGATCACCACCGCGTTTTGAATTGTTGAGTGCTCTCAAGGTGTATGTCTGACATTTAAACAGGACCCGATCTTTCTGATCATGCAGATATTGTGAACTGATAATGCGATTATTTGTCTAAGAAGTGGAAGACGGGATGAGCAGGAGTAAAAGCTAGAAATAAGATCACAAGGACTGTACTGGTTTCTCTGTTTCCGCCCATCACAGTGAGAACAGTAGTGGGAGGTTTGGAGAGTTGGATACAAGAAAACACATAAACACAACAAAATAAATAAATATTTCTTAAAGGCAGAAAGGGCAATTAAATCATGTAGTTAGTTCTCTAAGTTTAACCAGGTTGAAGCATTAGATTGGCATCTTCAAGTTTATTTAAAATTGCTCATTTTTTAAGATAAATATGAAGAGTTAAGCCATTTTGAGTGCATTGCTTGCACATAGACTTTCTTTTAACATGGACACTTGTTTTGCATTAATTTTGAAGAAATGTAAGCCAGCAGGTCACAGATTCATGCTCTCTAACTAAAGACAATAACTTCTATTTCCTTTCAATTCCGTAATCTGCTCTGCAGGGAGAAGCTCCTTGTTGTGAAGCTCTGTGAGCACACGCATTTCTTCTCTCCCTGCCTGCCCTTCTGCCAGGACGCAGTGGAAAGGAAACAGCATACGATAATTCCCCTCCTTAATGTTCACAAGCATTTATCCTACAGTATGTTGCAGGAGCTGGGACCTGAGCTGCTGTCCCTTTCCCTCAAACTCCTAACTACTTGGCTCATGATTAAAAACCAAAAACATCAACTACCACCCCACCCATAAGTGAATACACACACTATACTTAAGACAGTGTGCGCTGGTGTTTGATATGTTTCATGCGTTTGAGCACTCGACATTACACCTAACTTTATGAACCTAAATAGTCCTCTTCACTAAGAGCCATCTGGCTCGCAACATGTTTGCAGAACCAGAGCATATTTAAAGTACGCATTGCCAGCTAGTTCCCTACTGGCTCACTGAGTTTTTATTTTAAGATGTCCCTGCTTTCAAAGATAAGCATGAAGCAAACGAGACTGCTCCAAACGCCAAGGGAACAGCAGTCACACACTTCTACTTAAGCACATGCCACCGTACAACTGGCCACATCATTTCATTGTCACTAAACCCAGGAGAAACTGTTTGTTCTTTTCTTGCATGTGTGGAAAGAAGTAGGAAATCTCTTTAAATGATGCCAAGGATACTGCTATTTTATGATAACTAGCAGGAAATAACAAGAGATAGGACAGAAAGAAGGTCAGTCTACTTGAATTCTGTATGGGAAAATCTTGAAAGTTTATTGTAACATTTAATTCCACACATATCCTGACGGTAATCAAAGAAATATTTTGCTTCTAGCTTTGCTTTTTTGCTGACTTGCCTCTTTCTTCCATGCATTCTTCTGAATATGGATGCCTTCTTCTGAATATGGGCTATTTGGAATTTGCTGTCAAAAGAGTGTTTCACGTTCCAGATGTCTCTGACATGACTATCTCGAAGTGACAGTTCTTTGCAGTGGTCTTTGTCTGTATGCTTCTCATATTTCCTCTCTTTTCTTGGTTTTTCAGCCTGTACTGATTGATCTTCTGTAAAATGGCGAGAGTTGCAGTGTTAAATCAGGATCAAGGATGCCTTCGTAAACTAATTCTGTCTTGGAGGACAGAGTAGATTTGCTTTTATCTTCCTCCATCCTGCGCCTAGAGCACTATTTTAGGAGAAGCTGTTTTACAAAGAACTTGAGATAGCAAAATTTAAGCTTTCCAAATAGCGTTAACTACGCATAATTCCAAGCTGGAATGATGATACAATAGATTGTATCATAAAGCATTGATTTATAGTTCTACTGAGTCAGAGAGGTAACTTGATCACACTGATTACCTCCCAGTGTTTTCTTCCATTCAGCTTCCGTGATTTTTCAAAGGACATCCCTGAGCATACTGATGCTGTATATTCCCTTGCTTAAACCACTGAAAAACTGCAATGTGAGTAAAATGCAGAAAAGTGTGTATTTCTGGTCCTTGTGGTGGGTCGTAAAAGGCTTTAAACTAAGATTAGTCATGCTGGGTTGGTAGCTCAACATCCTTGTTTGTTGTCATTTTTTCCTCTGGAGAGCCTCAGGTTTCAAGTGTAGAAAGATTTAGCTCTTTGAGTTGCTAATAAATCCTTGAAGATATTAGACAAATATAAATGAAAACTCTAGTTCTTATCTGTATCAGTGAAGAGTCTGAAAAAGTAGCTGTGCAGAAGAACTGTGTGCATTTCATCTTGTTATTCTTAACTTAGGTGTTGCTATTGGACTATAAAAGAAGATGTAGTGATTATCTCAGGAATATCGCCATGGTCTGCTGTGAGTGGCCCCTAGTTCTGACTCTGCAAGAATTAAGCGCTGGGGAAGAAGACCTCCCAGCTCTGTCTGTCCCACAGGGGTCAACGAGTAAGTGCCGACGTTCATCCCAGCCCAGCTGCTGTGTAACGTGGATGGATTCCCTGTCCCAACTGTTTTCTTCTCTGTCTCCTCCTACCCTGCTCTGAGGGAGGTGGAAATGGGTCTGTCCTAGGAGGATGCTTCTTCATTGCCTATTTTATGTGTATCTCGGGGGGGAGCAGGGGAGTTGTCTCTTTTGTGTCTGGGGATACAATAGGAGAGCGGTCATCTCCTGGATGTCTAATGTGATAGTACCTTTTTGTCTTATGTGGGGCAGTGGGGCTCCTGACAAGGAAACTTGTGCTCATGGTTAAGGTAGCTCTGCTGGTGGCTGCCCAGACCTGCATGTTGCATATAGAGCTGTTGCGATGCTGAGTGTCAACTCTGTGTGCTGAGGGGTGTTGCAGATGATCTGTGTGACCCAGACACGCTGTGTGGAATGGCCCACCACCTTTATTGCGCAGATGGCACCACACTTCATCTTCACAGCAATGCTAACTATGTTGGGGGAAGTTGTGTGCTGCCAGTTTGGGAGCACTAGTCACTGCAGAATGGCAAGATTCATCCACAGATTAGGAAGTTTGCTGCATTCATCCTGTTGGGAGGCACTGTTCCACTGTCAAGCTTCTGATGCCATCGCCTCTCAAACGATCGTCTGACAAACTGTAGCAAGAAATGTGTTTGCAGCAAACACAGAATCGCAGCTGGTAGAGTGCATAGGGTGGTGCCACCAGTGTGGTCAGCTGTGCATTGGGAGTACAAGTCATAGGCATGGTGTAAGTAGGCTAAAGAGTCCTGTAGTGTAGAGTCACAGAGGGACAGCCACTGTGCCCCTGTGCAGTCCGTCTGATACCTAGAGCAAGCAAAGACAGGGCACAGCATTTGCTCCAAGTCTTGTACCATGGCACAGGTAACAAAGTCAGTGTAGGTGTGCTTTGCTGTTCTTCAGGGCACGTAATAGAATTGCACTTAGGAAAATACTAGAGTAGCAGTATTGAACCTGTGCACCCTCAGCAAGTTTGCCTATGATACCAAGCTGTTTGGCAAGGTAGACACGCTGGAGGGGAGGGATGCCATCCAGAGGGACCTGGACAGGCTGGAGAGGTGGGCCCAAGCCAACCTCATGCAGTTCAACAAAGCCAAGTGCAAGGTCCTACATCTGGATCGGGACAGTCCCAAGCACAAATACAGGCTCAGCGGGGAATGGCTGGAGAGCAGCCCTGAGGAGAAGGACCTGGGGGTGCTGATTGACCAGAAGCTCAGCATGAGCCAGCAATGTGCGATCGCAGCCCAGAAGGCCAACCGTATCCTGGGCTGCATCAAAAGAAGTGTGGCCAGCAGGTCAAGGGAGGTGATCCTACCCCTCTACTCCACTCTCGTGAGACCCCACCTGGAGTACTGCATCCAGCTCTGGAGTCCCCAACATAACAAGGACATGGACCTGCTGAAGCCTGTCCAGAGGAGGTCCACAAGGATGATAGGAGGGCTGGAGCACCTCTCTTATGAGGAGAAGCTGAGAGAGTTGGGGCTGTTCAGCCTGGAGAAGAGAAGGCTCCGGGGACATCTTGTTGCGGCCTTCCAGTACCTCAAGGGGGCCTACAGGAGAGCTGGGGAAGGACTTTTTACTAGGGCATGTAGTGATAGGATGAGGGGGAATGGCTTCAAACTGGAAGAGGGCAGGTTTAGATTAAACATTAGGAAGAAGTTTTTCACTATGAGGGTGGTAAGGCACTGGAACAGGTTGCCCAGGAAGGTTGTTGAAGCCCCAGCCCTGGCGGTGTTCAAGGCCAGGCTGGACGTGGCCTTGGGCAACCTGGTCTAGTGGGAGGTGTCCCTGTCTATGGCAGGGCGGTTGGAACTCAGTGATCTTCAAGGTCCTTTCCAACCTAAACCATTCTATGATTCTATATACAGTAGCAAGCAAATGCAGTGTGGTGAGCAATATTATACTTTGCTCTTCCACATGGTCTCTTATTTCCAGGTTCCTGTTGCTATGAATGGTGCTGAGGGACTCTTGAGGATAAGCAAGGATATCTTCTGCAAGAGTGTCATGTATATCTTTCAGAGAGAACTGCAACTGCAAAAGTCTGACGTGCTTTTTGCCCATAACCTGTCACAGCAGTTTTTTCAGTTTACTTCAGCTAGAATGTTATTTCCATCACTGCAGCTGTATAATGTGGTCAGTGGCTTTGGTTTGTCCCATCCTACAGAAATAAGTAATCTATATGGCTTTTTTTAAAGATTACAATTAAAAGTGCTGCAAGGCTAAGCAATAAACAAGTGATTTATGAAGCATTAAAGTTCTGTTTTGCCAGTGCCTTGACAGATTGATGCCCAAAGAAGACACCAAGTGTCTAACCATTATATTGTCCTGCAATAATAAACAGTGGAAGGACCAGCGAAGCACATGTTAAAGGCATAGTTAAGCTAGTTCAAAGTTTATTTTGTCCCCAGAGAGGTGGATGTTCCTTCTTTGTCAGGTGGAATTATCTCCAGAGTCATTACCACGGATGCAGTGTGCAGAGTACCAAGGAGAGTATGAAAGGAAGGGAAGCGGTGATGGTGAACAAGGATCTGGAAAGAGGTGGTAAGCGAAAGGCAAAGGAAAGATAATGAAATACCGGAAAGTATTAGCTAAAGGAAAGAAGTTACTAAAAACATAACTGAGGTTGGATTGAAGAAACAAAAGCGAAACTCTTGGAAGAGCAGTGCAAAAAAACCCAGAGATTTGTTTTGTCAAACTAAGAAATCATATTTTAATTCAATTTTTATTTAGTCTTAGCGACCATCTCAACTTTCCATGCAGAGAGGCAACCTTTGTAATGTTCTAGAAGCAAAAAGACTCTACGTATGTGGTCCATGATGCCTTCTGGCTTCTGATTTTTTCTTGTATCTTGATCATGGCTGATGTGCATCATTGAGTGAGTAGAAGGCATTAAACCCTTTCTAGGCGAATAAGGCAAGCTAAGAAGAAGTAACGTAACCCTTTTCTGCTTCAACTGCACTTAGGTATCTCAGCACTCACCCATATTAATTAAACAAGTGACTTAATACCTCTCACAGTGAAACAGCAGCAGGTGATTTGCCTGCTGAAATCAGGTGATTTACCTGTTGAAACACTACCTTTTTGTTTTCTCAGGGCTTATCCAAGAAAAGACCAGGGCTGCTGGCCAGAATCATGAAATAGTTTGGGTTGGACGGGACCTTTAAAGGTCATCTAGTTCAACCCCCCTGCAATAAGCAGGGATATCTTCAACTAGATCAGGTTGCTCAGAATGAATCCAAATGCACTAAGATAAAACCACTCCTCCCTCTTTCGGTGGAAGAGAAATTTGAAAACTAGCACATGAGGTATCCCGAGTGGATGCATCATTTGCTTCTTGTAAACCTGGCAGCCAAATAGCCCTTTCTCGTTCCGATGGTGCCAAGCACTGGAAAGAGATTGCTCAGTGGTTGGTCCTCTGTGGTAGGTGCCAATGAAAGTAAGAAAAATTATACCACAGTTGGGGGGCGAGGGTGTTATATCCCAAATGAAGGAGGATGAAAACAACAATTTCAGTGAAGTATAACACAGCCTGTAGCACTGATTCCTCACAAAGGCAGTGAAACTGATACATTTCTGCAAAATGTTTTGGTTTCGGTTAAGTCAGCATATTCAGACAAAAGTAAGTTTTACTGGAAATATTTTGACTTGTTCATGACTCACTTGTTTTTACAAATCTAACATTCCTTTCCCCACAAAGCAAGTAAATAAGCAGGCAAAGCAAGCACATGTTTACTATAAAATCTGTGATCTTGAAATTCTGTAGTTCTGAAAAGTATTCTCTTCTTTTTTGTCTGTTGTGGGGGGCTGTTTGTGAAAAGTGTCTTACCGCTGTGGTGACACTCACAATGTCCTGGTTTGGAAACCTGTCACTTTGGATTTTTACTTTTGCTTAGAACAAAAGATTGCAGAGGCGTTTTGGGTCTATTGGAGGTTGCAGATGGATTGTAATGATATTCTTATCACTGGTTGTGCCCAGAAAGGCTTCTGGACCTTATTACTTCTCGCGTAACAGCTGCTAGTGACAAGAATAATTTTCACGCTTGGAAATCATCTTTACTTGACCTGTGCTCATTTACATGCTGGTCTTCTCTCTAAAATATTCTTAGTGTGAGTGATAGATGGAATCATCTCCCTTTTTAATGCATGAATTTACTATACAGATTTTTCACTGAGTCTGCTAAGGTATTTTTGCTTAGTAAAAATGTATCCTAGTTTTCAAGCATTTATTAAATAAAATGCAGAGAGGCTACTCTGACCAGAACAGCGAGATCAATAAGGAAGAAAACAATTCAAGGATAAATGGGAGAGTAAATTGGTTTTCCCTCTTTAACTTATTCTAAAAGAAAAGAGAAGACTGTAAGTGATTATTTTTTTTTTCTGCAAGTTGTTCTTAGAGTTTCAGTGATTCGTCAATGTTAAAGTCTGAATTTCAGAACACTTCAGTCTTTGCAGGCCTCAGCGCCCATACAGGCAGGTATTTACAAATCTCTCGACCCCTAGCAAAGATGAAATACTGAGTTACAGAGTGTATATGAGGATGTTAGAGATTATGAAAGTGACTTGGTTGAGAAGGGATTGTGGGTCTCAGTCCTTTAAAAAAAAAAAAAGGAATTGACAGATTTTTGCTAACTTTTTTGTACCACTTTTATCAGCATTAAAAATACCAACATTTTAAAATACTTTTAAAATAGGACATTACAAAAATGAGTATAGGCTTCTTAAACTAATGGAAAACAGAGCATAAAGTAAGGTTATTTTAAATACTTTGTACCCAAATCAATAAAACAGTTCAGAAAGTAGTTGAAGACAATATAGAATGAGTGTCTTTTGTGGTCTGTAAAACTATGAGGAGGATATATTAGTTTAAAACTTTTTTCTTGTCAAATTCACTCATTTTTTAGGCTATATAAGTCTCTAAATTGTCTTTATGGTCAGGGATTTGTGCTGATTACTCTATTAATCATCCAATTTAGAAAACCCCATGGTGAGGTTATAATTTTAAAAATTAAATTCCAAACTGATAGCAAAAATTGTCACATATCTACTTAGGTGCTAAGGTTGCTATCATACTTCTAATAATATGTTTGGGTCCCAGAATCTTAAATTGCATTAAATTGTAATTTTAATTTCATTAATTTTGACAAGGAAGGTCTTCAAAAGTTGAATTAATGGAGTTTACAGGACAACATAAAACAGCATCTTTGTGGAAAGTGTGACCTGTGCCTTCAGTTTGTCCCAGCAGAGCACCGACTCTTGAATCAACCTGCGTCTCCCAATGTGAATCTTGTTAGCAAGTCATCAGTGACCATTTATTAGGAATCTGTTGGGTTTTTATTAACATAGTAGTAGATGCTGGAGACTAGAATGTCATGGTGCAACAAGTAAAGTACACTTCGGTAGTTTGTTGACTGAAACCATCTAAGTATTGGTTAGTGGACACTTTTAGATAACCCTAAGTTCTTCCACTTCCAGACCTCACATCCCATATGAACATCTGAAAGAATATGTTCATGTAGGTTTCATAAATTACTGAAATGACCCTCCGGTAACTTGGGGTGCAAATGTCAAATGTCTGAGTTGTTTGGGGCTATTTTTCATTAACTCGCTGAACCATACTGAATGGATGTTTCAAATGTCAAAGTTGGAGTTGAAGAGGTCATACAACTGGGTGAAGAAATAAGGACAAATGACCTCTTGGTGAACTTTTAATGAAAGGTTAGAGATCACAGGATTTTTTTCTACATTATTGAAACAAGCTTTTCTATATTAGGATAAGTTTTAAATGAAGAAATGGTGTTCTTTGCCTGTGTTGCTAGGGCCCTTGGAGAAGTTAAACAAACTCCAAGACTGTCTCTGAAAAAATGGCATACAGACAAGCAACTGTAATAAAAATCCTGAACCCCTGAAATACTAGGTATATTTTGTATCTGCCCGCACTTTACATTCATTAATCCATGGTACACCAAATTTCCAGTTCCTAATTTAGTATTGATATGGGAGTTAATGGTCATTTATTTTTAAGTGGTTTTTTTTTTTTCATTCTGTGGAGGTAGTGGCTGAGCTCTTCCTTCACTGATCTCTACAGGGCTCTTCAGCATTGGCCTTGTTATTGTGGTTTCATAATTCCTTTCGCATTCTCCTACGCTGAAGAAAGAAGCTTGCATAGACAAGAGCCAGTCTCCTTTAATTTAGTCAAGTTTCAGTTTTGCTGGAGAAAAGGGTAAAACTACATTACTGTTTGGGATGAAAGTCTAAACAAGCACAAACACTGTGCATGTAATGCCACATTTTTTTGGCTTCTTGTTTAAGTAATGTGCCAGAAGTGTCACAGGATCCCAAGAAAGTTTGTATACCATACAATTACCAAGAGGGTTTTCAGTCCAGACCTCGGAAAGGCAGGAGTCCAGTTATAACTCTGTGTTACGAGCTGTCAGTATGGGAGAAAAAGAGGTTCCACTGATCTTTAGTTGACAGTAGGGAGCAACTTTGTCTTTTATCTGAGAAATGGGTTACTGTGCTGAATATGGATGATAATCCATTGTGTTGAATTTGCATCTATATCTACATTTATTCAACAATAACCTGTTAGACACGATTTGCAGATTTTTGGAATCATTGTATGGCTTCATAATCAAAGGAGAAATTAAGGAAACAGCTAAGTAATATCTGGGAATGTGTGTAGCTTTCATTAATCAAGCATATATGCAGTATTTGGAGGATTTGGGTATTTTTAGAGACATGCACCCTAAGCATTCTAAGCACTACTGTGAAAATATAACCCCTAAAACTAATGTACCCTTTAAGAAAAGGCACTTCTCAAGTTACTGTTTAATTCCAACGGAGTTAGTCCCTGATGGTTTAATGTAAGGGCTTCTCTTCAGTAGTTTTAATAATTGCCCCTTGCATCTGTGCCATATGAAGTGGTAGATTGCATATTCCATGTGGTATCCCACTCCAACCAGTCCACTTGCGTGAACAGGAGTGAAAGGACCTGGGTGGTTTTGCTGCCGAGTTTGCTGTTGGCAAATCCAGCTGCTGTTGCAGCAAACAAATTGAGGGATGTGACAGGCAGCTGTTAATCCAGCACAAAGCTTGCGGCCTTTACTTAAACAAGTCAGCTACTGTTGTGTCTCTACCTCAAGTATTAAGTTCTTAATGAAAACTCTTTGCTTATGCTTTAGTTTGAGTTTTGAGGATGTATTAGAGTTATCATTGATTCCTTCAGATGGCTCAAGCAGTTCTCCAAGTGTGAGGCCTTTAGGAGTGGATAAAGAAAATATTTGTAGTAGCCAAGATGCTGTTACCAAACAGTGGGACATACGATGGAAGAGCATTAATTATGCTTTGATAGTAGAGACATCCAGCTTGTACGAAGCAGCTAAAGAGGCAAAGCTGCTAAACCTGTTGAAATCACTGTTAAGATCATAGGTTGCATCTAAAATATGTATAAAAATATTCTCAACCTGAAATCCTTTTACAGGTAAAATTTTCTCCGTTTTGCTAGTTTCTGAATAAAATTGTCATTTCACAGCATTGAAATTTAAAGCTGCTGAAGAGTGAGAGCAAGACTGAAAGTGAAATTTGACCAAATAATTTGACTATTAATATTTACACAATATAGCACCAACATTACACGCTACGTGTAGGATGCATCTGGATGATGATGTAGGTACGTGCAAAGTTTGTGACCATCTGAGGCTGGGAGGTCTTAGATTACCATAATCTAAGCAAGATGGGTGAGGTGAGGTGTTGACTTCCAGATGATAAATCTGTTGTTATGATTTCTTGAAATTTAGTGACATTGCTGAAGTACTGGCTAAATGTGTATCCCCCTTTCTGGTCATGGGAGCGGCTGCTGCGCAGTGCGGGAACTCGCCGGTTCCTCTGTCCCCACTGTGGGTTTTGCTCACCTGCCTTTGGAAAGCTGGCGGTTGCTAATGAGTTTTATTTGTAGTGAGCTTGTGAAAGGAGAGAGTGTTAATGCCAAGGTTTATGTAAAAGCATTTTTGAAGCCGCGGGAGACTTGTTGACTCTGTGGTATGCTGCCTGGGGAGGATGCAGGGAAGGGAAAGGAAAACTCCCTGCCGCCAGCCTGTCCAGTGGAGAGAAGTGGCAGTGCCCTTCCTGAAATGAGTGTTGGGATGCAGGCAGGAAGCTGTGAAAAGAGTTTAGTCAAGGTGCTGAGGGAGAACAGGAATAAGTGCTTTTTCAGGCGGCCTTGTGCAAGTGGCTTTGGTGTTTGTTTTGTGCAGTTCAGTCCTGAGTTTCAGAGTAGACCAGAGTCCTCTACACAGGCTCATTGAAATGGAAATGGTTTTGCTGTGGAATGCAAATTATTTTAGGAATGTTCCTGGGTCTTGAGACTTTTTAAAACTCACACTTTTAAGATACTTTTTTTTTTAAGCTTATTTTAACCAATTCTCCTAACAAAACAAGGATCCAGAAAGATGATTGGTGCCTTAACCCTGACCCAGCAAAATATGAAATGTAGGTTTGTCTTTGAGTGTACAAATAGTTCCCTGCAAGTCAGTGGTGGAAAGACATGGGAAATGCTGAAATGCTTTGCTGGATCGCGATCAAAATGCTGAGTGCTTTGCGAAGCCAAACAACAAGAGCAGCTCTCAGTAAGGCAGGCTGGCGTGAGATGCCATTTGGTATCATTCCTTAGGGATTTGTTTCCCTTTTGTTACTATTGGTTTTTAAAAATACTCTTTAATAGCTTTTCTTCTGTTGTCAGGGCACTGGAGGTGGGCAAAGACTTGTACTTGATGCATTGTCTGCCATAGGTCTTTTGCTGACCAAAATAGACCAACATCAAGTGATAGAAGGCTAGGAAAATCTCGATAGGAGACAGCGCCATATTTTAGAACAGGAAAAACTTGCTTAGAAGCAAGGAGTGGGATTTATTGGTCTTTGTGTTTCTGGTGTTGGGACACAGGATATAAAATGGATTTGCTTTTAATGAAAATTGTTTTTTTGCTTTAAACTGAAAATAGAGACTTGGATAGATGTAGTGCATACGTGGACCATATTTGATGATGCTACATGTTGAGGTGATTGTAACCAGGTTAGAATCTTGATCGGTTGGTGCAGGGAATGGAAAGGGGGGACTTTTTTATGTATCCAAATTTAACAGTCAGTATAGCTTTGGCAAAATAACAGCCAACTGATCCAAAAATAGGATGTCAATAGGATGTCTTATTGCCTGACCTCTTGAAGGCAGTGGAAAACTGACAGTGCTCTTGATTGCCTATACCAAGGCATTTGATCTGTAGAAATGTGTATATAAAGTTTCTTTCAGCAGCAAGAGTAGTTTATATATTTGTATAGTATTTGTGTGTAATACACGCTTCAAAACAATTATCATGAAGGTATACAAAATATTCTTAGTAAACACATTAGAGAAAACATATTCTTCAGTATGTGACTTTATCAACCCACAGTTTGCCTTGTGATTTTGTGCACCATTCTTTTACATCTGCATAGTCCTTTGTAAAAGAGAGATATTCCATGTATAATTTTGGGGTTTCATTATTTTTCTATTCACAATGAGAGTTACATTTGAAGAACTTCTGCAATATCAGTGAGCCAGATTTCTGGGTCAGGGACACAAGTGTATATGTGTTGTACTGCTCAAGTTCTTTGGTTAATCAAGGGAAAGGTGCAGAATCCTGTGCATAAAGAAAAATATAATGGCAGAAGAGTTATTCTGTTTTATAATTATAAAATAATTCCATGGTTTGAAAAAAAAAAATTTGTAAAAGTGTATGCTATTTTATGTAATAAATTATAAAGTGATTTATAATTTCATGTTTTCCTCAGTGAGAGACTCTACATGTGGTAGATACGAACCACACGGAATTTCACTGTTGGGCATTTGATGAGTTGTACTTAGCATGTACCAAATCCTGATTGTGGATGCACATGTGGGACTAACACAAACTTCAGAAAATCTACATAGGTTTCTCTGAATGGAGATTTTGGCGCTGCATATTCATTTTTCCCTGTTAGTACTCCGTTAATACTTAAATCATTTCTATATCATGATTTTCCTTCCTGTTAATGAATTCGGGAGAAGAGAAACTATGTCAGCAGAAATGCAGTGAGCCCAGCACGAGCAGTAACCAAAAGAGAACAAGCAGAGACAGCAGTGGAATGCTAATGCAGTGTAATAGATGCGTTGTCTCCTGAAGGTTTATTTTCTTCTGATGGATGCAACCTGAGGCATAAGGTATGCTGAAAGTTAAACCCTGGCAACGGATTTCTGTAACAGGGGAAGAGAGTCCTTCCTGATTTAGTCTCAGTGTAAGTAGGTTAAGTGTGGTTTTCCTGTCACATCTTTGCTTGTGTATTTTAAAGACATTTGCGGCTGTATTATTTACTGTAGATGTCTTGAAAAAATGCTTTTACTTGTGTTTTACCTTTACTCAGTTAAAATGTGATAAAAGGTACTTGGATAGCAATGCCATCTAAGTGGGGCTGTTGTGAATCTATAAATGGGTTGTCCTGGACCTTCTTCCTAGTATATGAAGTATAGCGGCATCCCCTTTTCAGCTGCAGGAGGAAAGTGGACAAATGACTTCACGGCATCAGGAGTAGAGTCTTCTGGTGACTGGTTAACTAATGCGCCTCTTTGGCATGCAACATGAAACCGAGGTACATTTTTAAGCTGTATAATGTCAGATCATTAGAAAGAGCGTGCCTGTGCTGACAATTGTCATTGGTTTTTGACGTTGTTTTTGTGTGGAAAGCAATGTAAGGACTTCTGTAATAACCTCAGAGGGCTTGGGGGAGGGCAGATCATGACTGGTTCAGAGCAACCGTGTTTCTGCTCACAGTGGATTCAAAATTCAAAAGCTGTGATCTAGGTCTCTGTCTCTGCATGGCATGGGTCTCTTTTGCAGACAGCATGTTCTCTTGTCATCTACAGATGGCATCATGGTGCAACATTAAGGGTATCACCTACAGTGTCAGTGTGGCAGCGTGAAAGCTTTTCCTGTTGCTGCCACTTAGGTCTCTTCTCACATCAGTGCCTGCTTTTTCTCCGGCTTTCTGGAGCATGATGCCAGGGAAGGTAGATATACCTCTTCTGGAGGAGAATCAGGTCAGCGGAAGAGTTCTATCACATGAATCCATGCGAGAATGCTGTGGTGTTACATGCAGGACAGCTGGCTTGAACAGCTAGTTGTAGTCTTACATTGCAGACATCGCAAAGGTCCCTCACAGAGCAGTTTCCTGGCCTCTCTTGCCATGGAGTTTGTCGTCTCTGGTGAAGATGAGCTTCAGGGCCAGTGAAGCAAGCACTGGTTGGTGAAACTGTGTCATCCTCCTAGAAATCTGCAGTGACCTGCAGTGGATACAGGACTTTGGGTGAGAACTGCATTCAGAAACTTGCCAGGTATCATAATAGTATTTCCCAGGCACAGGAGGAGTAGAACCACTGGTAAGCAAGGTCGTTATCAAGGCTGTTGTTGGCAGCCTTCATGGATGTCTCGTGTGCATCATGAGCAGCCCCAGAGGTCCTGTGGAGGCTGGTTTCCCTTGCTATGCATTTCCTTGTGTGAGTTACCTTCCTCTGGTGCAGCAGCGACCCTGATCCTCATGTAGGTCCTCCTCATGGACCATACGTGGAAACTGGCTGGATGATTTCATTACTCCTACGTCCTCTGCATCAGAACAGAAGGGGTAACGGGCATTTGCATTTCCCACTATGAACCCAGGATGTCCCAGGGCAATCCCACCACCATAATGTGTACCCTTCCCAAGTGAGACATGCCCGCAGTGTGCCCACCACAGTCATTTCAGAAACACAAAATGCATAGGTTGTAAATATGTGGCAATGGTGGAACAAGTAAGAAAAACAAAGCCTGAAATCCTGGCTCTAACAAAATGTACTCTGCAAAATGTCCTTCTCCTTGATAGGCAGTGCAGAACCCATCCTTGCTTACTCTAACTTTTCGCCACCACAAAGCATTGAACTTTTCATCATGCAATGTGCCTGTAATCCCTGTTTTGCTATTTGTAGACGGGTAACCATCTATTATACTTAACACATCGAGTCCTGTTCAACCTAAATGCATAAGCTGATTTCCTGATACCTGAAAGCCTGTAAGAATCTCTTAAGGCTTTGCCTCAAATTTTCAGGGCTGCATTTTTCATGTATGGGAAACATCCCCTGCTCTGCTCCTCCTCTTCTGCCCGTTCACTGATGAGAAAGAATAATATTTAAGAGCAGCCACAAACAGTTTCTTTTGGCTATGCAGACAGCACAGCAAATTTGGCCAGTACTGCAATACTTCATATAAAGGTCAGTGTGGTTTACAAGGAGTAAAATTGCAGAAGATTGGCCAATGGGACTGTTAAACTGAGGCCAGCATGGCCACTGGCCAACCACCTAAGTTTAGATTGACAAGTGACCGAAGTGGCCAGAAACCAGCAGGCACTGTGCCTTGTTGGCACAGAATAAGTGGCTACCTTGACTCTGTATGTGTTGGAGCCCCCTTGGCTGGGGAGCAGTACACTGCGCAAGAGGTGCCTTTGTGCACCAGAGGGCTGACCTTGAAGCAGGAAAGGCATTTACAGTGGTGGTTTTCTGCAACTAAGAGGACAGGCAGTTCCTGGGTCCATGTTGAGGGTAACTGGGGAAGAGCTGGCACGGCTTATGAAAGAATTTGTAGTTCTGCTTACGCTCCCTTGACTCTGCAAATACATCTTGCTGTGCTTATCCTCACCCTGTCAGAGATAACATCCTGACTTACAGAGGAGGAGCAGTTTCTTGTGTTGATGCACCTGCTGCTCTGTGGTTCTGCAAGCCGCTCCTGTTGCAGTGAGTGGGATGCCTTCATGGAGGTGTTCCCTCTTAGTCTGTAGTTTCCGTGTCTTCCCCAAGGGCTGGACTTGGGCACTATGTGGTTGCTGCTGCTAATGCTGCTTCATCAGAGGACCGTACAGGGGAAAAAATAAGAGAAAGTTTCCCAGGATTTGATAGCCTATGGAGAAAAACACTTTAGTGATTTATGGTTATCCTCTTCATAGTGCCCTCATTGTCTGGAGCAAATCTTCTGCAGCAGGGTCTTGTACCTTTGACCGTGTCCTAGGAGGACTGTTGGGAGTAGAGCTCTGTACAAGGTGACCTGCCTGCATGGGTGTCTTTAATGCCGTGAGGAGCAGCAGGTAGATGGCAGTGTCACGGACCAATTCCTTCCTGGCTCCAGACCACAGGAGAAGGCAGCCCTGTCAGCATGGGCAAAAGGGATGGGAGGGAAGAGTCAACCTGTGCAGTGGTTTTTGTAGCTGCTTCTGAGTAATAAGTGAGTGGAGAACCTCCTCATGCTTCTGATAGCTGCTCTCGCCCCAGCAGCACATTAGCCTTTTAACTGCAGCGGAGGTGTTTCATGGGTGGTTGTATTACTCTGCACCATGCAACTCTTCACCTGACTCCCTCTGCTGTCATTCTGACCTGTTGCAGTCTCTGTGTCAAGAGGTATGGTCTTCTGTCCTAGCGAGTGTATGTGCTCCTTCTTCTCCATGCCCCCTCCTCTACCACCAAAGTGACACCACAGAACAATTCCACCAAACCTTAATTGTGGTGTTCATGGACCACAGTGTCACTGGAAAGTGTCTGGATGGTAGACCCGTGGGGGATGGGGAGCAGATGGACTGAGGCTGGACTTCCTCATGACAGGAGACTGCTGCAGACCAGATGTGGGAGGGTGAAGGTATGACACTAATTTACACCATACGAAAGGGGAGAGAGCTTGTTGTGTTATGGTGGTATACCAGGTAATTGCCCTGCAGATTGAATGCCAGCAAAACTAAATCATTTTGCCTCGTAAGTCAGTAAGGGGATGAAATCTTTATTAGTTGAGGGCACTGCTTTGACAGTGACAACACATAGCCTGCTGTTTCTGGGGATTACAAAGGTTGGCGTGTGTACAGTCACATACGGATGCCATTAAAGTCCACTGTTCCCTCTGCAAGGCCTAAATTCTTAGAAATTAGCACCATAGACAAGTGCCTCACTCTCAGCCAGGATGGAGTCAAACTGCAGAGTAGTTTTTTTGCAGGAGGAAAGTGTTTTCTGGCCAATGGACATCAGACCAGGACACTTGCTGCTTAGAAAGCTTGCTCTCAGCATGGCTGTTTTCACCTGGAAAGAGGACTTGCTGATGTCCTTGTAGCGTGTGGGACCCTTTACTGCTTCTCTCTCACATCTACACATCCCAGTCAGAGACAAAAGCCAGTTTGTAAGCTGTGTGTTCACCAGAGGCAGCTGTTTTGGCAGAGGACAGAGGTTACGGAAGAGAATTTGATGTCCTGGCACTTGTGTTTCGTGCCTCATCTGCAGCCCCCTTGATCTCAGACAGAAGTGATGTACCAGCAGCCTGCCAGTTCTCTCCCTGGCTTCTTGTAAAAACAAACTGCAGTACTGTAGGACTTGATTAATTTGCTGAAACATAAGCATCTAGTGCTGTCTGAGATGCCCTGGGTAGCCCTGCCTGGCTTCTTGCTCCTGGTCCAGGAGGCACTCTTTTTCCTGTCTAACTAATATTGTAGCTATCAATCAGCTTCATGTGGGTGCTTCAAATGTCCTAGGGCACTTCAGAAGACACAGGATGCTTGTGCGTGAGCAATTGCAGCGTCTTTCCTTGTAGTGTCTTCCCTGCTGAAGGTCCCTGATGAGCTGCTCCCTGTCAGATTTATCGCACTGATATTCGGGAATGTGTGTACCCCAAAAGTGGGTGGAATTTGTTTGGTTTCATGTTGAAAGTATGAATTTTCTGCAATAAAGCCTACAGTATACCTGTCAACTACCCCTCACTGCCCACCACTGCAAATCACTCTAAAATGCAAAGCTTGTACTTCTGTTTGGTAAAGGCACCATAGGCTTGAAAGACATGTTTAAGCCTGTGGGAAGGAAAGACCAGGCCGCTCTTTATATTTCAACATCGGAACTCTTCCAAATTCCAGAGTGCAGAGCATCTATAAAATATTTTCTTTACATACTGTCTTTTATACTAGGATTGGCAATTTAAGTCTTCGGGGGTTTTCTTATGTTGTGATAAGACACGTGGTAAGATAGCAAGTCTGATTTACTAACTTTGTGTCTTCGTCTTGGGATTGGGTCTGTGAGCACTTAAATGAGGATATGTAGGTTCATCAGTTGTTAACTTGCTAATGTAACTGGCATAGCTATTATGTTGCCCAGTAATGACGGTCTGTGTGTACATCATTGCTGAGTAAATGCTGGGGGGAACACTCAGCATGGCTGCTTTTGTATGCAGGGACAAACGGCATGTCCTCAAGCTAAGGCAACAACTTAGGTCCTTATGATGGATCACTAGAAGTGTTACCTCAGTCTTCTCAATCTTGAAAATGGCACTACAGTGTACTTGTAGGTTTCAGCAGATAGCTGGATCTCCGCTTCCTCATCCTGCTTGTGGACAACATGGCAGAGTCACAGCTTCTTCCTTGGCAGATTCTCATCAGCAGGCCACCGACTCCTCTGCCTTATCATGCTCTGTATTCACCTTATCTTACCACTTCTTTATGCCCCCTGAGTCTGTTTCCTTCTCAGTTCTCATTATTCTTTGCCACCCATTTTTCCTGTCATCTTTATTGCCTTCTTCCATACTTCTCTTCCCTCAGTTCTCCCAACCAGCTCAATTAGTTTGGAAGCATCTTACTAACAATCATTGTGTTTCTAAAAATGAAGATGTTGTCTTTGACCCATTTCAATCAGCAACAAAATACCGTTGTCTTCATCAGAGTCAAGTTTTCACCTGAAGTCATATATGTACACCTTCGAACACTGCCTGAAATTTTCAAGACTTGTACAGAACACAATAAAATGGCATAAGCTGATGTGATTCATACTGTTATTTGTATGCCCCCTTATGATTACAAGCCTTATTATTTCTGTTGCTCCAACTAGCCGTATCCACACATTGGGATCCCACTGTGTTGGAGGCTGCTCAGACAGCTACAAAAAAGACAGACTCTGCTCCTATGTGCTTATAGTAAAATTTCCATCAAAAACCAGCAGATGGAAGGGAACAAGATGAACAGAGTTCAGCACAAAGCTAGAAGTCTCCAGGAGTCTTTCAAGAGAGCAAATAAAATGTCTTGTCCTGTATCTAGTTAATATTCCCTTTGACTTTGCAAAGGTGACGACTCTTAAGATGAATATGAGAAATAGCCGGCTTAAGCAAAGAATGTCATGGAATGGAGTAAAAGACACGGCGCCTGAAAATTCCGTTTTAATAATAAATGTTAATGAAGACTTGGGATACGGTGAATTGCTCTTAATTAAAAGATATTACATTAATATTGTCAGTCCACATTGTTTGTGAAATGGAATTGTTTTTTAAGGAATAAAAAATAGATGTATTTACTCTGTTCTTCCATAAATTGAAATTTTTCCTTCTTAGATTTCCCTAGATATGTTCTCCTCATTTCCTAAAGAACTAAAAAACTATGCATATGATAGCTAGCATGAGGGTTAAACATGAATAGTGCTAGTTCAGAAAACTGATCCTTCTTTTTTCATTTATTTTATGTAGGTTTCCTTTGCCTGATCTGTAAACATGTCCACAGACCTGCTATGTAAGTACATTTCCGTCATCCCACAGTGATTTTTTTGTACCATATGTTTTTATCAGATTCCCAGATGTGCTCATGATTGATGTCTTTTATCTTAAGTATAAAGTCTGCTTTTACATTTGTGTTTCTTCTGAGACATCTGTGGAACAATATTACCATTATAATCAACGGGATTATTCTTGGAGTAAGGCATGACTTAATATGAGTAAAATTGTAAGAATCTGGCCCATGTATAAGAACAGACTGGTTCATTGAGACTTAAAAAATTACAATTCTATCTAAAATGTTTTATCTATCTTTGGCACAAATACCATCCCAGATGACTACTGAGTGATGTGCTTGCGGTTTTTTAATCACTTTGAATTTAACTCCTTTGTTTCCAAGGCATCATTATCCAAGTCACATCCAAATCTCACTCCTCATCACTGTTAGCCATCCTTCTTTTTCAACAGCAGAGAATATACAAGTGGCATATTCCTAGACTTTGCTGTCGGAACTACCGCAAAAAAATGCTGCTTAAGTCTAACCGATACTCGCACTCTCTCGCTCCAGCCTAGGCAATCTGCAGCATTAAGCACATTTTCTATGCTTATTGATCTGATCTACATGCTTTCTTTTGGAGTCCCTCCAGTGCCTCAGCTGCCATTTTTTATCATTGCCTCCCAGGGCTGCCCAACTGCAGACTGCAGTATAAGAGAGGGGAATTTCAGAAACCCATTTTATCAGTCTCCAATACTTCCTCACGGGAACAAAGAAAACAAATACTTTTTTTTGTCAATAACTGTAATCTGTTAATAGGTATAAAAACATTAGGGGCAGACTGGCAGATAGCAGCTATCTGTGGAGGTGATATCTCTACTTGAAGATCAAGTTATTTGTGAAAGCACATTTTTTGAGCTTTATCTGCTAACTGGCAATTTTGGGGCATGGTTAAGTGCCATTTCGATACAGGGAGAACTCTAAAATGAGGAATGTAATATGTCTGACTGTATTGTATACAACAGGCAAAACTGCTGTCAGGAGTGAAATGTTAAAGAAAGAGGGGGCAGGGTGACTGCACAGTGGTCCTGGTCAGAATCACTTAAGACTCCTCAACTCAGATGTTTAATCTAGTTTGACTCTTTCAGCTAATTTATGCCCTGGCAGTTTAATTTTTCTATCCTCAGCTCGGCATCTCTCTCATGCTTTCCCTAACGATCAGTTGGTTAGAGAAGTTGTCACCTGAGGAGAGGTTGAGGGAGATAGGTGTGTTCATCCTGGAGAAGAGAGCGCTCAGGGGAATCTAGTCATGGTCTTCCAGTAGAAAAATGGTGGTTATGGAGAAGAAGGTGGAAGCACTTGTCTCCACAAGGATGCGCTGTGACAGGACAACAGGTGATGGCCACAAGTTGCTTCAGGGGAGATGCCCGTGGATATAAGGGGTATTTTCACCGTGGGATCGATGAAACATTGGCATAGGCTGCCCAGCGAAGTGGTGGAATTTCCCATGCTGGAAATATTCAAGATACGGCTTGACAGGGCCCTGGGTAACGCTAATCTAAGGCCCTGCTTTCAGC
>NW_009647763.1:4052785-4090131 GCF_000708025.1 Charadrius vociferus | reverse complement strand
CAGGAGGCTGGGCTAGTTGATCTCTGCAGGTCTCTTGCAACTTAGATAATTCTGCAGTTCTGTATTTCCTTGTGTCCTCAGCTATCTCCTGTTCAATGATCAGCCAACCCTACCACCTGTCCCTCGTCTTCGTGGTATTGTACCGCTTGTGCTGTGGCAGGTCCTGTGATACTCTTGTCGTGCTAGAGGGACAGACATTTGTCTTCTCACTCGGAGACGTGAATAGGGTTGAGGCAGTACCAGTGCTCCAGAGACTTCCCACGTTCCAGCTGGTGGGAGTACATGCATGTGGGGTTTGTGACAGGTAGTGCCTTGGAAAAATGTCAGTGCACGGGATAACAATAAAGAATAATATGACATATCTGTACAGATGTGAAGTAACTCTAGATCTTTATGTCTGTTTTTATATAAATAAATAGTACAGGGCCAGCCTATGAGCTTAGTACTAGCCTATGCTAACAGGCAACACCAAGGTGTGTTTTGGGGATAACATCTACCCGGCTCTGTTCCAGGTAAGGAATTTGGATGTAACCAAACTGTTTGGGGGGGCGTGGGGGAGGGAGGAAAGAGGTGAGGAGCATTTAGGCATGTGGAGCTGATGCCGGGTGGCCTCAGCACCAGGGAACAGTCTCTGGCTCTTACTAGTTAGTAGTAGACATGTAGCGTAACCACCCAGTCCCTAAGCCTGACCACAGCATTGTCTTTCACTAATGCTTGGTTCAATACAAGGTCAAATTCTAGGATTAAAAATGTTCCAGGTCACATTAGTGAAGACTAGATGTATAAATAAAAAGAAAAAGAATCTAACCAAACCAGACCAAGCTCCCTTAGATTCCTGGGGAAAAAAATGCTGCAGTCTGGGGCAAATTGCACAAAGAAAATGTCATGGCTGCACAGTACAAGGGCTGCGGTGGGTAGATCTCAAACTCCAGCAGCTAAGTCTTTAAGCCTGTGGAAATAAACCAAAAAAGTCAGCCTCCCAGTGAAGTTTCAGCACGATGAATTTGAGGTAGCAAGAGTTTCTCTGTTTTAGATGGAGAAGCTAGGGAAAAAAAGAGAAGTTTATAAAATCTCTGGCAGCTACTGAGACTCGGCCGGTCGGGGAAGCAACGGACTTCCCCTTGGAGGTTGTTTTTCTTTTTATCCTTGGTTGAACTAGCGTGCAGTATATTATGCTGCCTGAATGTAGGGGTTTGTCACGGTTAGCGCCGGGGGCTGTCCCAGGAACGTAAAAAGGCGACGGGCGTGAATGGAGCACGCGGTGGTCGGTGGGGCTGGAGCTCACTCTTCGGGAAACCTGTCGCTGCTTCTCTTGGCCCGGCCGGCCAAAGCCGGGCAGGAAAGGAGGTGGGTCTTTGATCTCTTTGTTGTAGCTGCTCCCTGGGAATTTGCTGAAATCAATGCCCTGTTTTCCTGAAGAAATGAATGGCTATGCCTAACTAGCTTTGTGAAGCGCTGGGGAATTCACCGCTTCTGTTTATTGACAGCTGAAAAGGAGCACATGGTGCTGAATGGGTCCTCCTGGGGAAACAAAACAGAGTGGAGTTAGACTCAGTTGAACACAGGGGCATTTGGAAAAGTCTGCTGAAGGAGGATGGCACGGTTCCTGCCACCTAGTACTAGCATAGCCTGACTTTTTACTAAAAAGGCCATTTAAAATAAGGTAAGGATTGTTTTGATTTCCCATACATAGTGTGATTATGAAATGTTTGCACTTGTGTTCTCAAGTGCAAAAACAATGTTTGAATTGTATTCTGTCATGGGAAACACCTAAGTGACTCTTGTGCTGCTTGTAGCCTCTGTGTATGTTCATTTGTTCTTTATCTGATGGTGATTAATGAATATGAAATAATTTGGTGTTTGGTCTTGCAGTCAAGTCCTGAACATCAGTTGTTTATGTAGGCTATTATATGCAGTTCTTTATGTCTTTGAGAATCAGCTGAATTGCATCAGATGATTTTTTGACTGGTACAAATCGCTGCATTAATACTTAGGCACAAGGCAGTGACTAACAAGCGGGCCTGGCTGGCAGAAAATCTGGGAATCTAAAAGTCCTTGAAATGGAAGGATATATTTCCAAACCTCTGTTCCTATGCGTGGAGTCAAGACAAGAGATGGACTTACCACTATGTTTGCTGGTTTTAGATGTACAGGTTTTTTGTAAAGACAGCTAATAGCAAGAGGAGGATGATAATGAAGAAGCAGTATTTTCTTCATGTGAGTCCAGAACAGTTTATCAGACCAAAGGAATTTGGTGTGTAATTCATATGTAAATGTTTTACTGAAAACAGGAGAACAAATCGCTGGAGTTTCTATATTAGTTTCTGTGGTGACTGAAGAAAAGGTTTCTGAGCTCATGTAGCTACAACTTTCAGGTGTGGCCAACTGCAGGAAAAAAAGTTAAGTAATGTAATTTCTTCCTTTGTCGGTTTAAGTGTAAGGGAAAGCTCCAAAAGGAATAATCACTGTCTTGCAAGTAGGAATTGTTGGGTTTGTGTTGTGAACCTGCTTCAAAGTGTCTATGCATGTGTGCAGTTGTTTGAAAGCTCTTGAGTAATCCCCTTATTTCGGGGGAAGTGCTTGGGAAGACTCACATTTTATCAGAGTAGTTCTTCAGTCTGGCATTTTTGCTTTGAGTGACTTCGAGCTAGTCATTGTACTAGTTCTGTCTCATTTTGCTCTTCTCTGCAGCAGGTAACTTATCTGTTTTTCTTGGAAGCATTTGGGCTTCAAACATGCCTTCTTTAGAATACTTTGCGATCTTGAAAATGAAAATACATTTCTTAACTGCAGAGTGTCAGCATTGCTGCTTGTAGTGTCTGCCTTTTAAATCGCCAAGATTTTCAGAGGCAAAAAAGCAAATGCATTTATGATTTTGACAAAGAGATAAAAACATTGAGCTCAGGCAGTCTGGGATTGATGTTTTTGAGTTGTTGTCATTATTGTTATCCAAATGTGTCAAGTATTTTTTTACCTTACCTAAGTGTATACATGATAGACATTGGAAGATGCTAAAATTTAAAGCTAATTTAAAGTTAACATTTAAGTTGGAATGGGGGTATATTTGCAGGTCATTTTAATGCTGTAGTCTATCTGTGTTATGAAAATGTTGACTGGTGAGGGATTCTGGGTAGTTGTAGCGGTGTAAATAGAAAAGAATTACGGTCGTGGAAAGCTCAGTTGATCAGAGCTTTTTTAGTTAGTATAATGGAGAAGAAAGAAGATGATTCATGAGTAACAGAAGGTGGCATTTGTTCTCTGTTACTTGAGCGATAAGGCAAGACGGAGTGTGTTACGTTTAACTTAATGGACTGTGTTTAGACAGAAACATGTAGGGGAAGTACATGGGGATGTTTTGGCAGGACGGCTGTCCCTTTGGCTCTTCTAACATCAAGGATCTTCATAAAATATGAATACTTTTGTGACCTATTGGCAGTGTTGAAATGAAAGGAGTGTAAAATAATTGATTTCCAACCAATAGAGTAAGGTATACCAAATACAAAGTGGGATCAGACACAGCTCGAAGTAAATGTGCGTGTTACGTGACCAGGGTTATACAAATACATATCTGAGGAACGGTGCATTTCCCCAAAGGTGATGCCTTTACCATGTGTTGGTCTTGTTCTTCGAGCTAGGAAAGTATGAAAACGGAAACAAATTCTTTGCAATTTTGCTTTGCAAGGTTGCTTCTTAGATTCTAGTAATACAGACTACTGTTATTTTTTTTTTTTTTGTGACTTTAGGAAATAGTTTAAAGAAACCAGAAATTAATCAGGAACAAATGTAAAGAAAGTGTTTGGATTTTATTTAATCTCAAACAGAGATGACTGTCAACAGGAGAATAAATAAGGCTTTATGGAGATACATTATAATCCAAGTTTAGAGTGCTTCATCTGCAGAAAAAATCTGCAATTTTTCTCCAATAATACTCTATAGTCACATACTTTGTAATTCTCTGTTTTAGAGAACTAGACTCAAGGCTGTCCTTATGCACGAGGAGAGTAATTATTGTAAGGGAAATGTAGTATATTGCTGCCTAATCTGTTGCTGCCAACATTCTTAAGCAGTCTGTTAATGAAGCTCAGGTGGCCATAATTTCTTTAGTACTATATCAGTCAAGACATTAAATAATTTATCTTACAGTTCCCATTGAAAGTCTTTAGAGTAGGAAAAAGATGTATATGCTACGTCTCAGGCAAAAGAGAACAAGTAAATGGAAACACAGATACAAACTTGCACGTGTGAGTATTTTTTTCACAGAAAACCATTTTTGTTCAGCAGCATAGATTCCAAATGTCTATGTTTTTTGTTTTTTAAAGAAATCACTTCATGCCTTAAAAGAGGACAATAATTTAACAAGATCATAAGGGCTAAGGATGCGAGTCTCCTACTCACTTTGTTCCCAGAGAAGCTGGGAATCAAGCATCCTTTTCGTGTTGGAAATTAGGCAAGTAATAACAGAAGTTGCTGGCTGTGTCCTCTGTTATGAGGGTGATGCATAGTAAGAGCTAAAGCTGTTCTACTCAACTGTTAATGACCCTCTATCTACAAAACCCAATGCTTTTAAAAGACGACTCCTACATTTCAGTATTTTAAATATATGCTTTAGGATTCATTAGTCAAAAAACCCCAGTTGTTTTTTTTTTGTTCTCTGGGGGGAATTGGAATACCTGTAGAAGGTTTGAATGGTTCACTGAGAAAGTTAACTGATTTTCCAGTTTTGTTCAGACTTGGTTTCCACTGAATGTAATATGGATTGGGAGTGTTCTTTCAGGATTGGCCCTCCAAAGTCTCAGCCCCTACCAGTCCTAAGCGCCTGTGTATTCACTTCTCCACACAGACTTCCTTCTTTCGTAATGTGGCTATTTGCATATCAGTAGAGCTGACTGTATGGACTTGCACCTGCAGAAGTGGGTCCCATGGTTTTTGCACTGCGCTTTTATTCCCAGTAGCTGTAGCTTGCTTCATTTAGTTATAACTGCCTCTAAAGACCTCAAGTTCTCCAGCCACAGGATGAGTATAGCATCTCTTTGCTCTGTCATGACAGGCTCCCTCATTACACCCTCCAGTAAACTCCTGTTTCATTCTCCGAAGTGTATCTACCTGCCTGGTTCCTTCTACCAGCAAGCAACCGGAAATGTATCCCAGCTGCTAGCGTCTTTGCTGGGAAAGTTCCTGCAAGTCCATGTTGAAAGTTGAGTCAAAAGTGGAACAGCAAGGATCGATTTGGGCTGATTTCCTAAGGAGAGGTGGCTTTTGTCACCGAACTCTCCACCAGTGTCTTCCGCATGACATCTGGACTTGGTGGCCAGTAGCAACCAAGTTGAGCGAAGGAGAGAGAGAGAGACCCAATCTAAGGTTCCCCTTTTAAGGGAATGTTGCAAGGGTTGGAAATATTTCAACTAATTAATACTAAGCATTAGTCATTAGAATTGCTGCAGTTTGTTTATCAGAATTGAAACTGTGGTGTTGACCTCCACAGATAAAGTTGTCAACTATATTAATGCACTTGATACAGCGCGTGTGGCTTTGTGCATGTGTGTTTATACATATATGCATTTAGGAAGACATACATGCTTGGGTTTTTTTTTTTTGCTAGAACAAAAATAGAAGATTCTGGTGTCTTGTGTTAAATTGCAGCAGTAGCATTAACATTATCCACTAAAAGGTCTGACACTAAAATAAATCAACTGGCCTGCCAAAAATGTCCCCAAAAGAAAAGTGCTTGAGACCGATTAAAGCTACTCTTGCTGTGGGAGCTGTAGGTTAGGGGGATCCAAAATGTGGCCCAGGAGCCACAGGGTGCTTATGAGAAGTTTGAATATGACTCTCTTGATGGCTCTCTGTATTTCTGCAGACAGCGGGATTTTAGTTTTGCTGTCTGCAGCATTGGAGCAGTGCAGTTTGGACAGTGCTAGTGAAGACCTAAAGCAAGAGAAGTGTCTCAGCCGGGAGCCGCAGCCTTGCGCCAGCACCAGCTGCCGCTGGGGCAGACGGGCACAGTGCAACAGGAAGGCTTGGCTCTCGGGAAGCTTTTGCTGGGCATTTCGTAGGAGCAGGCTGTGGTGACCGAGGCTGTTTATTGTAAAAAAAAAAAAAGTAGTTGTTTCTGTGAATTTGCTGTTAACCTCCTTGCCTGTCTCTGGATCTAATTTTATATGACTTCATGCCAAGCCAGTGGAGTGAGAGGGAGGGAGTGAAGGAAAAAGAAAACAACCTGAAAAATCCAACTGCATTTTTCAATTTGATTGCTTGAAATGTATTCAGCTTTCAACAATGAGAGAAGTCTCTTTGTTCACACTGATTAGAAGCTATTACGTGCAAACTATGGGAAGTGACTTCACTCGAACTGTGCTCATTATGTATACGGGTTCTGATAGCAGCCAAACCCCATGCGGTGTACCAGAAATGTGACACGTACATTTTAGCCCCAAGAATAACCAGAAAAAGATTATTTTTTTAATTAGTTTTAAATCAATCAATCAGTGCTTTGATCTCAAGTAGTTTTTAGATGAATGAACCTACCAAGAACTTTGATAAACACATTGCTCAGACTGCAGAGAGAAGTTGAGCTTGATAAACACACCTACACACTTTCCCTGCTGTTTGGTTTGTCGTTTTTTTTTTTGTTTTAATTTAAGTTTGCAAGAAAGTCCTACAAGTTACTGACTGCCCTTTCAGGTGTGCAAACAGTGAAGGTAAGTTGTGGGTTTCTTTTTTCCTCCAGGCTGTGAAGTTTGTAAGATACAGCATAGCACAGGTATCCTCTGCTACACAGGCTTCGTGGGAACCTGCTGAAGCTGCTGTGTGCAGTCACATTGCTGAACTTCACATCCCATCTGCGCTCTTTGAGGCTTCTCTAACTGATTTGCTCCTAAGATTTGCTAGATGAAGGACCGTGGTAGAAAGCCTCATTGGGGTTGGTGGGAGGATGACTCTTTATGGGAGGCTGGTTAAATTCCTTCTGGCTATGCCTGTCATAGTACTTCATGGTCACCAGGCGAAAAACTTACTGTTCCCAGATGTGCTCGACTGTCGTCATGATTGCTCCCTATTAGGAACTAGTAATGATTCACAGTCGTCGTTATCATTTATATGTTTGTATAACAAATAGTTTCAGCATTCTGAAGAGTTTGTGTCTGCCAGGAAAATGCATGCACACTTTGCTTTAGAAGATTTCTTTACAGTCAGATTAAGTGTTGAGCCTGCCTTCTAGAGGCGTCCTTCCATGAGAACAGCTGTGCTGGACAGGATCATACTGCTGTAGGCAGGAGCAAGTGCCTTGATGGATGATCTCCCACTGCTGGAGACCTGAGAATGTACCCTCCCTCCGAATCTGCGAAGGTGGGGGCACAGGGAGGATGGAGGCGAGGTGAGGGAAACTGTCAGTGCAGATCAGTGTCTAGGTCAGGATGTCTAAAGGCTGGGCTCACCTGCAGTGCCGGGTCCCAGTTTTAGGGAGTTAGCTCAATGTGCTTGTCTGACTGAACGTATGGGGTGGCAGTAAGGCATGTTTGCTGTTTTATTTCTCTGTTTCTGTCTCCAAATATAGTAACTTAGTTTTTAAGTTTTACATTTTAGTAGAGTGAGGTCATGTTCCTATAAATGTGTTTAATGTTAAGAATGATTGCTGGGATGTTTGCAAACCACCTACTGTTCTCCTCCCTGGGGAGAGGAGGCCCCAAAAAAAGCGTAGGCATTCACTCACAGGGTGCTGCTTACCCCTGCGCAGGACCAGGACTCCTCCTCCTCCCCCTCCACCAGCATCTCAAGGGCTCTGGTCTACTGGCCTGCAAGCCTGGGGATGGCAGTCAGCAGCACAAGGCCTCGGTAAGGGAGCCAGTGTGCCCCCAGCAGCATGTCCCACAGTGTCTGCGATGGTGCCACCAGGTAGAGACTATGTGGCTTCAGGGTCTCCATGTGTCAAAGACGTGGGAATTCGCTGCTTGAAATCTATCGAAAGTTTCCCTCTCAAGCACTTAAAAGTAAATCTCCCCTGCCCTCCATTCTTTTTTTCGGGAGCGTTATTTCTGGGTGCAGGGTTATGAAAAATACAAAACCTGCTTCCCAAATAATAGGCTGTGTGGTGCATGAATGTGCGAGTTTTCAGTCTTTGCTCAGATTGTAAAGTCATCCTGGAGTGTGGTTTCCTGATTATTTATTTTATGTTTTTTTTCTGTGCAGAGCTGAGCAGTTGTAACTCTCTGCCAGTACAAGGTTCTGTTGTATGAGATAGAAGAGACATGAAAAGGAGACGTTGAAGAAATGTTCACCTATTTTTGTGTTGGACTAGGGATCAGTTATTACAGTTAAAAAGTGAAAACGAGCAGAAAATTTAGCATGACAAAATATCAAAGGTTAATGGGATTTGAATAAAATTATTCTGAATTCCGGTAATTATAACAAGTTCTATTTTGCTATAATGTAAATAGGATTAATTATTAATCAGTTAAGAGCTTCAGCTCTTTTGTAAATGCACTTTGCACATCAAACTTGGGACATGTAAAGCTTCTTTCATAAATATTTTTTACAGAAGAAATGTGTGGCAGCGGCCCACAATAATGGGAAAATAACTTGGGATTAACTGTTTGCTAATTGAGTACTTTGAATTTTTGCCAAATAAATTATACTGTAGAACAAGGTTTTCAAGCTTTTCCAGCAAGGAGTGCTACAGAGCAAACCACAGGGCAGGAAATCCTCGTGTGCCTTTGTGTAAGAAGAACCAAGACTGGCAATACTGCACGTGCAATGTATCTTAGGCAGAAAATGTCCACAAGGTATGTTTGCAGCGTTCCGCTACGTGAAAGCTGAGCAAGGCTAACGGAACAATACAGTTTTACTCTGGGATAAATTACTGTTGTTTGCTATGCAAATCTTATGATTGTAATTAGGCTGGGATTTGGACTGCTGTGTACACTGATCTTTGTTCCCTTTGCGCACGGGAGCTAATTCTAAATGCTGCAAAACAGCAGAGCGAATGTCAAGCACTGCTCAGTCGGACGGTCGTTTCTCGTGGGGTATCCTTGCTCAAAGTGGACATTTTCAAAGGAGTGATTTACCTTTGCCTTCACGGGGGCATGTAAATCATACCACAGGCATCCTGTGGGTCACCAGAGTGTTCAGATGGTGTAAAGTCTCCCTTGAAAGTAGAGGTTGGAGAAAGCAGGAAGGACTGCCTGATAGGCATCTAGTTTTTTAGCAAACTGGTTTTTAAAAAGTGGTGTTCTGCTGCTGATTGGTTAAGGAGCTGGTGGTATGTTGGAGCTATCACGACAGTGATTGCAGTTCCTAGTATGGCTATGTATAGCTCCCGTTATCTCCGCAGCCGGACTTTGTGTAACCGCAGCCTGTGGCTCCTTGCCCACGCTAATGAGCTCTCCCCGAGGCGGGCTTGTGCCTGTGGGGGTGGCACGGTGCTCGGACGGTGCTGCTGTTTTGGGAACTTGAGTTTGTTAACTGTGCTCCAGTCCAGCTTGCCCGAGCTACCGCGCCAGCTTGGCTACTGCTGGCCGTGGGAGCTTGTCCCTGTGCAGCGTGGCTGGCCCCAGAGCCATCTGGAGGACGAGGCAAGCTGGCCACCGAGGCTGCCAGGCTGTAGTCTGCAACAAAGGAGAGCTGTCACCTAGACTTGGACTGGGGGGAGGCACCAGCACGGTGAGGACGGTACAGGTGAGCTACACTCACAGCCCATTCTCCTCCCTGGGAACATGGCTGCCAGGGTTTTGGTCAGCCCATGAGATGGGAGTGCGTCCTGCAGGCAGCGGGTGTCATTTTCCCCGTGACCCAAAGGGCAGGGAAAAAGCAAGGCTGCCCACCATGCCTCCCAGTGGCTGGGCAGAAGTGGGAGCAGATGCATTCAGGTGCAGGGGTACCAAGCTGGGGGCGTACAGGAGATATACCCTTCTCTTAGCCCATCCAGCAGCAGTTCACAGGGCATGGGCACCTCGTCCATGTGATAAGGTGGAGGCTCTTCTGTAGAGGTGCCGGGCTCTTCTGTACACATGCCTCCCCACTGCTGCGCTGGGGCTCAGCAAAATAAAAATCTTAACCAGCTACAAGATCTATTAGCTTGTGTAGTTTTATCTACAGATAGATAGAAAAGGCATTATTTGGAACTTTTTCAGAATCATCGCAAAGACAGAGAAAGAATGAAGAAATACCCTCTAGCGGACAATATAGCACTGCTGCTCTAAAGATATAGTAAAAGACACAATCTGGTTTTTAACAGCTTGTAACGCCTGTGAATCTTATTTATTTCTTTTTGTTGCCTACTCATCTAAATCACAGCAAAGAGGAACGGAGGCAGTTTTACTTTTTCTTGCATGCTTGCACATTATCAAGTATTCCTGTAAACATGACATTGAATCTATTAATTTTGTTTGTGTAAATACAATTTAAGGGAGCAGGGAAACTGTAAAAGCATCAAGTGAGGTACTAAATTGCCTAACAAAAAGCAGAAAAGAATCTTCACAGAAAGTGATTTTTCTAACCAAGTATATTTAATTTCTAGAGCTAATACGACAAAGCGTGTGTTGTTTCCGTAGTTGGATGCTTCATACTTCAGAACAGGTTAGAGTGTGTTCTGAGGCTGTTGTTGAAAAAACTATGTTTTACTTAAGCAGCCAAGTTGAAAGGGGACATAAGATCTGTGTGAGCTTTGCAAACCGGTGCCATGCTGCAGCTAGGAGCAATGCATACATTCCTTCACCAATGGCTATGATAATGCATACATTCCTTCACCAATGGCATCTGTAATTTAGCATTGAAATACAAAGGATCGGGACTTGGTCTGTAATTATGTCTGAGGAAGAATGTGAATTTGACGGTTTTGCGCTGTTAGTTTGGGGAGAAGAAATTACAAAGACCCCTGTTCCCCAGAGTGGTCCCTAAAGTTATTATATTTACAGTGATCCAGTCCTGTGCTTCTGGCACACCTGGCAATTTTTAGTGTGCAGTAAATAAAGAGTCAGAGTACTAACATGCTGGTGTGGTGTCAGAAATATTGTGTAGTGGAGGTAGTTTTGGGATGCCTGTTAAATAACTAAATGATTTAGTTATTTTCATATCCCATGTAATGAAACAGAAAATCGTAGAACAAGCCTTGGGCAGCTCTGGATATTTCAAGGTGCTGCGCAGCGATGCCAGGTCAAAATCTGCTGTACTAGCAGGATGCTTGAAGAACACTTCCAGCTCTGCATCTAATTTCATTCATTGCTAGCTGATGGCTTCATCATGCCAGTAAGGTGTGCCACCTGGGGAGCCGTCGCTGGGGCTGCTAGGCTCAGTGGCATGCTCGGTACCTGTTAGGATGCAAAGCGGTCCCTGATTTTGGAGGAGTGCCTCTCCAGCTCCCACAGCACAGGAATCATTTCAGACCTTACGTCTTGGATCCAGAGGACCAAGGCAGGTTAGCTAAAGGGGCACTAGTGCCAACTTTGGAGGCCGATGTAAGGGAGACCCTTTTTCGCTGCTTTCCCTTTCCAACCTTCCCGTGAACTGCCCACCCTGGGGCCTCCACGTCGGGCACTACCCCGGGGCGGCGGGAAGGTTTACTCAGGAGCTCGGTAGTGATGAATCACAGAGGCATGGCATGGATTGATAAGGTCGTGTACTTTACGATTAGATACATCCTCCCTCTAACTGTGGTTCTTTGTCCCCATTTTGCTTTCGGTAGTGTTTTTCGGCAGTTTGCATACAATGGCTCTCCAAGCAGGAGCTGTTTGACTTGAGACAAAGTCTCTATTATTCTAGGTAAGCTCAGGAAGCCCTCATAATTTTGTTGCCCTCAGAAGACATAGATTGTTGGCAATTTATTTAAAAGCCAAATAAGTTAAATCACCTTAGAAAATTTTTTTTTTTCTTGCAGCCTAGCTGTAGAGGACTTTCAGATACATAAAATGGCGTGTAACAAGAAAAATCTGCCTTGCAGCTGTATTATTTATTTTTTGTGCATTTTAAGTGATGGCTGTAGAATGGCATGTTCTTTATCTGTAGCGCTAGCAAAAATAATCCTGTATTTCAGCTATTCATAATGCAGGTGTGCAGTCTGGGAGCCATGGCTGAAGAAAACTATTACATGGTCCCGAAATTATTGAAAAATATGGACTACTGCAGTGCCCGCAGCCTGACCAACACGCAAGTCTACCTCCTTCTTTAGAGTTGGTGGAGACCCCAAAGAACTCAGTAGGAATACTGCAGGCTTAATTGGGGAGATTTTGGACTAGACTCTCGGTGTGTAATTTAGTCAAGCACCTTACAAACTGAAACCTTTTAGAGCTACCCTGAATATGGCATTTATGGTACTACTGTCCTTTCTCAAAGACCATCACCGATGTCTCTCCTGAGCCCTTACGCTTCTCTTGACCTCTCTTTGGCTACGAGCCCCTGTCTGTGGTGAAGCCTCGCTTCTCCTGCCCCAGTCTCTGCTACAGTGTCCTGTGGCTCCCTTGGACTGTCTTGGCTGTTCTGACTCCCCTCCTCTGCTCCTTACTGTTGCTTACTGAATAGACTTGCTCAGTGGAGTTTTCAGAAGTAAAACAAAACAAGGTAGTCATGGATGACCAATATCAGCTTTTGCTTTTAACTCAGTCTTAAAGTGTTGTTGACTCACTGGTTTGGTTTCTACTGGCTATAAAAAGGTTTTGTGCAAGCAGTCCCATTTTTCCCATCGCCCTGTGTGACACCAGTGCCGGGATGACCTTCTGCTGGAGAGTCTCATTGCTCAGTTGTGTTACTGCTCCATATGAGTTTCCCTGGCAACCAATTTGAGCTACACTGAACCAAAAATACCTCACTGTGCTGGGTGAAAGTCAGTTTGCAGGCATGTATTTCTCATTAATGACTTCTCTGGATGCCTCGTGTGTTCAGCCTGCAGATGTCATTGTTGTGAACCGATGCCTGGGAGATGCAGCGTGCCCCTTTTGCTTACTTCCCCAGGCAGCACAGTCTTTATGAAGGCTGCCCTTACGTGTTTGTCAACAGAGTTGTGACTGTAAGACCCATCGTACTCATTTTTCATGGTACACCGAGGGTCTTGTCTTCTACTGAGAGTGCTCTGTGCAGACTCGTAGTGATCTTTCTTGGACTCCTTGGATCTCTGCATATTACCTTGGTTATTACTAGCAACTTTGCCCTTCTCATTTCTGTATAAATACATGCATCTTGATTTTTAGGTGTGCGTGCTGCAAGCTCCAGTTTTTCTGCCATCCTACTCTTCAAAGGCACGGTTTGTGACACCTCCAAATGAACAGGAGTATAAATCTTTGGATGTCAGGACCCACCAGTTCGCACAGGAGAGAATGCACAAACTGGAGGTCTTCTTTCAAACCTAGTTCAGTTTTGGGTTGCAGATAATCTTTTCACTCCCTAATGTAGAACAATGCTGTGAAGAAAAGCATTGGTAATTCAAGATGTGTTTTCAAGGTGACAAAATTAGAAGAGACTAAACTGGAGAGCAGTATGTCATTTTTAGTAACAGGTTCCCTTTTCTGGGTTTGTAGGGTGTGAGGACTGCGGTAAAAGCCTTATAGGAGAATGCAAACTCCATGGACCACTCATCAGGGCTAAAGATAGGGTTATTCCTAGCCGAGCCCGTCTCACCCTACCTCATTACCTCACTTTGCGAGTGTTGGAGCTGCGAGCGGGAAACCAGCAGAGTAAGTATTTTAGCTCTTTTTCCCACATTTGAGAAAGAGGAGACAAAAGTACTAACACTAGCTTGTTTTCATAAATAACTGAAGGCATAATCATAGGGTATTAACAGTATGAAGACTACTTTATTTTCAGCTGAGCACAGATAAAGCTCACATTCAGCTACTGTTTTTTATGACTGATTTCTAGTAACCTCAATGCATAGACTGATGGCAGGACATTAGCCAGAGCTGGTGTGACATTTAGCTGTGAGCAATCAGTTAGCTCTGTTCAGTCAATACAAGTTTAAAGAATGTTGAATTTGTATCTAATAGTAACAGCCATGCACTATTACGTATTTTTTTCTTTTCCCCAAGCATGCAAAACAGGAAAGAGTATTCAATAAGAGGTCAGAAACAAAGCGGTAAATAAGATCCCTCACCCACTGCCTGCAAACTCAAAAGAACACACAAAAGAGTGTGTTAATTTACCTTTTGCAGCATCTTCAGTTCATATTATGCAAAGACTGTTGTTTCCTTCCGAGGGCAGGGCAGTTTGAATGCCCAAGCTTGAACAAGGGAACTACATCCTTAGTGTGTGAATTTTCCACAGCTACCTGTGTAAAATCAGTCCTGCCTATATTGCATTTCAGAACGAGAATGACAAGATGCCTATTGTGTCGCACCATTGGTATTAGGCAGGGAAATAACTAGAATGATTAAGACAGCTAATGTTGTGTTTTTATAGATTCTCTCCACTCATATTGGGAGAGAACAACCTCATAAATTATGCGAACAAGCAGAGCACTATGATAACATCAGCTTGTAGATTGCAGAGTATCAACACATTTGTGTTGCATACTCAGTTAATACCCTGTCATGGATTTTAGGCGCTTTTGCATTCAATGTAATACCCATTTTTAAAAAATCTCTGTACATATTTACATCCTTTTTAGGTTCTTCCTGTTAGAATTATTTACCTGGGTTATTTGTCTAGAAGAAGAATTCACGTGTATGTGTTTATCTCCATTTTCACAACTGTAAATACGCAAGAAATAGTTTGTGGTGTCTATATTAATATTAGACTGGTCTTTTTTTATTCACAGTCCTTGGAGTCTTTGCAAAGAAAGTAATACAGAAGAGAACACAGTTTGGTCCTTATGTTGGTCAACTGTCTACAAAACTGACCCGCTATGATGAGAGCAGGCTAGTCCTGCAGGTAAAACCCCAGTGACTTATGTGCCTTTAACAGTTCATATGTATTTATCTATTTTAACCAGTCAATATGCTGTCTGATCTAGTTAATTAATTGTACTTCTCATCTGTATGTATGAATGGAAATCACATTATTAGACAGCAGAGAGTAACCTGAAGTACCATAATGTTCCTGTATATTGTGTTTTCTACAAGTTTACTTTCCTGCTTTCTAGTTTCACCACTTCCAGGGTGATTTACCTGTCAGACTAACAGCTCTTGATAAACTTTTTACAGAGCACGACTACTGAAAGCATCCAAGGATAGTACTGTCTTCCGAGATAAAACAAAAGGATTTGTGCTTAACACATTGCCACTGGGAGGGTTAAGTTTGTGCACTGAGTTAGCAATAGTGGCAGAAATAAGCACTAAGGCACCAACAGTGCAGGGATGGGGAAATGCTTCTTAATGATATGATTATATCTAAACTATGACACACAGTGCACTAACTCAGTTTGTTTAGTTAGATTGTTATTTAGGGCTGGTACCATCCCTTGCAGCATGCGCAGATACTGATGGTTTCATCTGGACCGTGATACTGTTGTTTGTACTTTATCCAGCACAAATAGTGGCCTCTCAGGACTAACCTAGCTTAGACATATCTGCATGCCCATCCTTTCCCACAGGAATTCCGTGGGAGTGATAGTTGATCATAATCCTCTACACCCTGGTCTTTGCATTTTGCTGCATGGGGTCATCCCTGGGCACACCTCTCCATCATACAGCAAGTCTGTGGTCAAGCCACAACCTCTGTCAGGGCTTCCCGACAGGTCACCATTCTTCCAGAGCCTACATTTCCTATCAGGCCCTCTCACCCCCCAGGAGAGAGGGACCAGCAGCAGCTGTCCTGTGACACGCTTTATGTCTTCATTTGAGCTTTCTCCAGAAGCTTGAGACTGGGAAGCACTGTGTGTTGTGGGGGAAGGCATAGATAGAAATACTTCTGTAATTCTGTTTGAGAGCAAAAGTAATAGCTTCAGTAATTGCTGTGAACTTCATTTGCTCGTAGAAGTCATGTGAGCGGTCTGCCAGGAAAGTAACACTGTCCTTCTGTGGAATTTTCATGGTATTTTTCATTGGCACCAGAGAGGATTTGTTCTTCTCTGTAACTAGATTTCTTCCATCTTTTTATGAGACACTTTAATTCTTACAAATGCAGAAACATACTTCTCTAACAAGCTTGCAAACATGGATGAGCTAAGCACCCAGTTCCTTCCTCTTCACCAAGCCATTGTAAACCACACCCTATCCTCTATCAGTCAACCCTGTTTGCTTAAAAGTATACAGTGATAAGCAGAGCTCTCAATGATGAATGGACCGTTTCTTCAGAAGAGGAGACGAGTCCCAGGTTTCGTACATGACAGCAGTAGCTGCCTTGACTTCCCCCTAGCAGCATTCTGAGTATGTGACCAAACCTGTCCAAGAGGCAGGTGTTTTTACTGGAAACAGGACAAAGTTAGATAAAGTAGTTCCCAGAAGCAATGGAAATGCAACTTTTTTTTTGCAATTAATTGCTCACTTACATGGTTTAGTAGAACAGGTACATGCTGCGTTGACATCTGTCGTGCAGCTTCAGTTATCCATGTTTGAGACTGTATTGCAGAAAAGCAACTGTCTTGTATGAGGTCAGGAGTGTTTGCCTCGTAGAGGCTTTCTCTTGGAAAGGAATCTAGGAAGAATGAAGTAAAGCAAAAAGAAAGATCTTTGTGGCACAATTGTTCATTTGTATTTACTTTTGCATTGTTAACAGGAAAAAGAGAAGACTGTTAAAATGCCATTATATTGTATGTTACCTCTCTGGACTTATTACACAAGTTACACAATTGTTCCATGCAAACCGTAGCGTTAATACAGCACTAAAGTTGGAGATTATCAAGTACTCAGGAAGTACATTAAGGCATAAAGCTTATCTTTCTACCTGCCTGCACTTAGTTCTTATAATATTATCTTTATATAACTTAAAAATTATGAACTATACACTGGAAATACGTACAAAGGCCTACAGTTATTTTAGTAGGTGGGTGCCTCAGCAGGTATTCGTTCTTCACTTTCTTTTGCACTCAGTATTCTTTAAGAGTGATCTATTTCAGAACAACCACAATTTCAAGGGACATATGACCAAGACGGGGTAAATAACTGATAGCCATGATTACAAGTTAAAGAAAACTAATGTGCCTCTATACAGGACTTGGTTTTATCATGTTCTTTCTCCTGTCCTCCCCCTTTGTTTCAGGTATTGAAAGATGGAGGGAAGTACTTTCTGGACACTCCCAATGAAGACTGTGGAAACTGGATGATGTTTGTCCGGCTAGCCCGGAACCAAGAAGAACAGACCCTTGTGGCTTATCAGCACTGTGGAGAAGTCTACTTCACAACTGTTAAGGTAGTCAAACCCACATTGCTTCACCTGTCATCCAAATGGAAATTTATAGGCAAAGGTTCTGAAAGGCCAAGCCTTTTACAGATGGAAGATTGATTATTTTCTGCCAGCTGGATCTTTATTACGCACCACCTTTTGTATCACTTAATCCATAGTAAAGCAAGCAGTGTATGGGGTTTTCCAGTAAAAGGCAGTGTGTACTTGCTGTTGTGGGTAGGGAAGAAACTGTGCAGAGGGAAACAAAAATATCATTGATGATGGCAGCGTTTAAACATGGATGGTGTAGAGTTCTTCAGTTCCAGATAGATATATGGTGAGATTATCTAGCACTATTACATTGAACAGTACTTCATCCTGGAAAGAACACACACATTCCTTTCCTTTATTACATTTTTGGACACGCGTCGTATTCTGAGCACATTACCAGGTGCTCAGGAGCAGGGTGCTAAGTATAATCTTTATGTACTTTTTTCAGCTCTCATTAAATTTGAAGACTTAACTGCAGAACTTAAAATACTGCAATGTTGCCATGAAGTGGTCAGTTTATGTTAGAGATTCTGGGCTGCATCTTTGTCTGAGGAGAGAGAACAAAGTACTCTGTATTTATAAATGACACTGGAACACACAGTCTTTTTTTGTTGTTGTTTTGGCCACTTTCTCAGGCAAAGCTTGTTTTAATCAGAATTTACTCTTTTGTATAGTTAGGAAACCAAAGTCTATATGTCAAACATTTGTCGTTTATCTTTTTTATTCTTAAGTTAATGTTTGTATGTCATTGTAAGCAACAATAAAAATTAAAGAAAGAGAAAATATTAGTCAAAAGAAGTTACTGTGGGATTAAAATACAGCATTTCAGTTTCATTTCCAAGATTAGCATGCGTTTCTGTGGGATAGTAGTGTTTACTTTTGTTCCTCTGTTTTTTTTTCTCCACCTTCATGGTGAGAAAAATATTTATGGCAGTGATGATGTAAGAATAAGTTAATAGTGATAACATTTTACAGCTTAAAACTCTTTTATAACAGTATGAAGTATAGTTGCTTTTTGATTAATATTAAAATAACTATTTTAAAGAAAAACAATGTAAAACAGTATATGCTAATCTGAGACATTGTTTAGGCTGTGTTTGAAATTCTGATGCAGTCTATACCATTTGGGATTTCAATTTGATTTTAAATGCATGCTATACTTGTAGAACTGACAATAATACTGTATTTGGGTACCATGAACTGCTTTTCTAAGAAGTTGTAGTTATGAATTGGTAACTTACGATTTCCAGTATAATTTAAATACTATTGAACCAGCTCTCTGCTGACTTCAGTAGAACTCTGCTTATTGGCATTAGTGGAGAGTTTCATCCTGTATACTGACATGAAGAGTATCTTAGGATGAGGAACGTGTCTTGGAACCTTTACTGTGCTGTGTATCATAGGGAATTACTTTGGTTTTATTTCTCCTAAGTCCCAGAATCATTCACGGTACTGTGGCATCCTGCAGGTTTTGTCCTGGTCAGCAGAAGTGATAGCCTTTTGCTTCACTTAGGCACACCCTGCTGGCCACGGCATGAGACTGCCTTGGGGTCGATTATGAAGATACTTTCTCAAGATACTTTGAATAAAGTCTGTAAAGTTGGGAGTAGAAGGATTGGCTCCTCTCCCCACAGTTTTTACAAAGAGATGGGATTTCGGTGTCGGGAAACTGCAGCTACAAAAGCATACATGTAAGTGGCATACTAATAGCCCTGTTAGCATACTTGCTGACCTAATGACTGCAGTGCTTTAAAAAAGTATAGAACTATGACAAAGTAAAAATCATCCATGGTTGCTGCCTGTCTGATCACAGGAGAGTTTCACGTGGGTGCTGCCATAGCTTTCTCTTATTGTCACAGGTGAGACAGAGTAAAGGACAACTTGTAGTGGATTTCAAAACTGGTGTTTAATGTCAGTTTTACTGAGATTAGAGCTTTTACCTTACTTGACTATTTTTCACACTGATGCACTTTGCTCTCCCTCCAAAGTCACATTGACTAGGTCTCATCTTCCCACAGAGTAGATCGCTGCTGGTCCAGGACTGTCAGGAGGAAAGTCAGCACAGTATCATGCTGTGCAGCTGTTTGCGGGTACCAGTCTCAGGTGTCACTGGCCAAGGTCCCAGGGCATCTCCAGGCAGTTGTCTCTGTGGAGCTTCCCTAGGTTCAGTTTTCTCCGTCTAAATAGACTATATGCAGGAGGACAAATATGATTGGCCTCCTACGTGGTGGCTCTGCTTCATGTCCTTTACTGAGTGGAGAATTCAGCACGTACCATTTCTGTTTAGGCCAGGTGTTATCAAAATGTACAACCAACCCATACTGGTTGTAGTTAGCAAGCAGGCTTGTGCTTGGGAGTTCAAAAGTTCAGTTTTCAACATTATACATACAATTACCTGCCACCTGTCAGCATTCACAATCTAAGTTGTCTTTCACCTATCATGTTTATCCAACACCGATGTTAAAAAATAGGTACATTTTAAGATGTCACATTTTGTGGAATAAGGCTCAGCTGTTCTCCTTCCAGGCTAGTTTGTTCTTTTTAGTAGCATGCATTTAGTTTAGTTTAGTTTAAATAAAACTGCAAGTACAGTGCAGATTGGCTCTACCCTTGTTGCAGCAACGTTGGTTTTTATTACAGATGAAGAAAATTGTGTACAGGGCCAGGGAATCTCCTAAATCATGACCCCAAAGTTAGTTTTCTCCTTTGCTTTTAAATATCTAATGGATGTTTAACCAGAGACTGTAATCACTCCTCTCTTTCTATTTGCTGTATTATTGACTGAAAATATTTGTCAGAGGAGGTCATAGTCCAGTCCAAGGAAAGATTTGGGCAGGCATGACTGGATGGGAGACTGCAGATAATGGGCTCCTGTACTACTGTGTGGGAAGGCTTCAGTGAAAGGAGGACAGAGGTACAATAAAGCAAATGCATAACAAGCCTGACACATTATAGCCAGCATGTGGAAACGTGCAAGTTTGACTTGCAGTCCACATATTTATCAACTCTGCACCCATGCTCTGCGAGTGCAGCACATCCAGGAGGCATTCAAACTGTTGTGCATTCACAATGCGTTTTTCCTTTGCCTGTACCTTATAGCTAAGTGTTGTGTTCATTGGGCTTCTGAAACATGGAGGAATAGGCATGGAATATTGCTTGGGAAGACTGCTGGATGTCTGGATATCACAGAGGAAGAGATCTCACTGAGCAAAGGTCATGAAAGCTGAGGCACTCATCCTGCTACTGTCCCCCAAAAGTCTCTGTACATGTGCATTTCTGCTTTCAGAAACACTGAAGGTGTCAAAGCCTAGTGGGTAGTAAGGCTCAAAAAGTGCTTCAGTTGTCAAACTATGTTACCAATAATTTAAACAGATTCAAAGAATGCAACTTGGATAAGGAGACAAATTGCACATGCACCCCCCTCCGATCTTCAGTATTATTTGGTATAGGGAAAACTGGCAAAAGTAAACATGTGCTATTTTCTTCCATTCGCAGCCAATTGAACCCCACACAGAATTGAAAGTATGGTATGCTGCCGATTATGCCAAATTTATGGAAGCTTCTGCAGTCTTCATTAAAGAAGAATCGGATGTCTGTCCTTTGCCTTCAGTAGCAGTAAGTACCCCTAATATGCATTCAAGCCATCACCAGACATAGTAAATTACAATTTACATGCTTTCTCTGTTTATGTAACTCTGGTGATGCTAGAGGAGACCATAGAGTAGTAGGCTAACGCAAAGCCAAGAGCAATTTTAACCAAACAGCTACTCAGAGAAAGGCTGCTCTTCCTCTCCTGTGTTTTCAATCCAATGGAGCCATTAGATATAGCCAGAAGTAAGTGGCACTAGTGGGATGTGTTAGAACGACTTAAGATTGGCATTAATTTGTAGATAACCAAACTGTCTTCCTCAGACTTCCTTCTCTAGCTCCTCTTTGTTAGGCTCCGAGTGGTTGATCAGATAACACACTGATTATTTCAGTCTTTCCTGTGCAATAACCCTTTTCGTCTAATCCCAGTACCTTCCCCTCTGTATAACAGGAATCCTTAAACTGATAGGAAAAGTTTGTATATGTTGAAAACATGACTGTGAAGATTGATACCTACACCAGAAGGAAATGTTAAACAGGGAATATGATAGAACCAGGAATTCAGAGGTGCTCCAGGAAGGGAAGTAACCCCATTGTTGCATTTGCATGTGAGGGCTTTAGAGTATACCCCAGAAAGAATGGGTGGGAGGGCCACAGCATCGGACACAGATAAGGTAGAGGAGGGCTCTGTCTGTAAATAAAGACAGAGTGGACATAGCCTCGCCATGGTCTCTGGAGCAAGCTAGCCCAAGAGCAAGGGAAAGTAAGGACAGTTTATGAGAAGCTGAAGTAAAATACAGAGACAGCTAAGGAAGTGGATGGTTGTGTATTAATTGGAAGTACGTTTCATCAGTGACTGGGATTTTTTTGTAATTGTTTCTCATTGGAATTTTTAAAATGTTGATATTTAAAGTGAATTCAACCAAATCCAGTAAGAGTTCTTATTTCCACTGAAATAACACTTCCAAATAATGTATTGCTTGCTAAAAAACTTATGGTTTAATGCCTCTAAGTCAGGATAGGCTGGAGATCCCCAACAGTCAGGTGTTTTGTATCAAGTTTAAGAAAGTCTAATGCCAAATGTCAAGCTAAGTGAGGAAGTCTCCCCTTAAGGCATTAACCATTACCGTCTGGTAAAATATGGAGTCAGCCCAAAACATAAGGAAATCCTGTATGGCTAAACTACATTTATGTGCAGAAACCCGTGCAATTTTTGTGTGGTTGCAGTGGCAGATAAATTATGTCAGTCTAAGGATAAAGTACAATTTGAAACTGCTTTTATGATTAATTCCATAAAAGGAACAAATGTAGAGACTTTGAAATTCCGTAAGCACAGATAAACAAAGGTGAAGGACTGGGGACTGTTACAGTAAATGCTCAACAAAACCATGGAAATCAGTATTTAGCCAACAATATTTTTTCCTTCTAGTTTGTGGAGTCCTAGAGAGAATCCATTTCTAGACGAATAGCTGTATGGTACTACATTGAAGTAAATATCGCTAGGGACAATGACAGGTCTTGGGAAAGCCCAGGAGAAGATGTAGAGTCAGTGAGAAGAACACGACCTTTCCTTAGAATGGCTATTAAGAAATACCTGTTTCTGTTCTCATTGCAGAAAGAGCCCGTAGACCCTTGGATATGCTCCAGCTGTAGAAGCACTTTTGCAACTTTTGCTCTGCTAGAATCTCACCAGTGCATCCACAAAGACCGAGTTCTTACCACCAGGTTCAGACCACCAAATAAATTGGGACCTGTAAAGGCAAAAAGCAAACTCAAAGGGAAACTGAGAGGAACGACATTAGGCAAAAGCATTGCCCAGTGCTACGGGACGATTTCCTGTTCCTCTGCTGCAAAGCTTAGCTGTGCCAGCTCAGGCAGCACTTGTGATGGTCTTGTGAGGTTTATACCTAAATGGAGAAATGGCCGGTCTTCACTGTTGAAGGGAAAAGAAGTGAAGCAGACAGACAGTTACCCGTGCCGACTCTGTGGGAAGATATTTGATTCAATTGACAAGCTTACAGTCCACACTTACGCACACAAAGGGGAGCGTCCCTACAAGTGTTCACAGCACGGATGCACAAAAGCCTTCATTTCCAAATATAAACTGCTCAGGTACACCTCTGAAGGCACTCCTTTTCTGGTGGGTGTGGGGAGGAAAAAACAAGGACTTTTTTTTTTTTCCTCGAGTGTCCTAGTGACAGTTAATCCCCAAGCTCCAGTTTTTATTATTCCTGTTTTGGTAGAATTGGAGAAAATTAGTCTCCCTCAATTGCGGTGGCTACTCAAAAAGATTATGGTGAGCAGTTTTAACCTATTGTATGCTTTATGATTAACACCTTCCCCCCCAAAAAAGTTAGGCTTTCACTAATAATCTGAGAACTTGTGAAAATGCCTTCTTTCAAAAGTGCCAGTTTTTTCAAGTCTTGAAGCTGCACTGTGTACTAGAGTGAATGTAAATGCAAAGAACTGTTTTCTTTTTTTTGTTTCTTAGGCATTCAGCCACTCATTCTCCACAGAAATCTCACCAGTGTGGCTACTGTGAAAAAACCTTTCACAGGAAAGACCATCTAAAGAATCACCTTCAGACTCATGACCCTAACAAGATGGCCTTCAAGTGTGAAGAGTGTGGCAAGAAGTACAACACCAAGCTAGGCTATAAGAGACACTTGGCTCTTCATGCGGCCACCAGTGGGGACCTTACCTGTAGGGTATGTGCCCAGGAGTTTGGCGGTACTGAAGTTTTGTTGGAACACCTCAAAAGCCATGCAGGGAAACCAACTGGTAATACCAAGGAAAAGAAGCATAAGTGTGACCACTGTGAGCGTCACTTCTACACCCGTAAAGATGTGCGGCGTCACATGGTAGTTCACACAGGCTGCAAAGACTTTCTATGCCAGTTTTGTGCCCAGAGGTTTGGGCGGAAGGACCACTTGACTCGCCATACGAGGAAGACTCATCCACAAGAACTGCTGAAGAGCAGGTTACAGAACGGTGACTCAGTGGGTCTCCTTGACCAGCTTTTTCCATTCAGACTGAAGGAAGATGCCGGCATACTGTCCCCTTTTCCTGAAAGGATCTCTGTGCAGAATGGGATTTTGAGTAGTTCAGAATCAGAGGAATACAACTGTTCACATCTTCATTCCCAGCCAAGCTTACAAACTGCTCTTCCCCTTGAACCTTCTCCTCATTTGCAAAGGATGGGCTGTGCAGACAGCCTTCCAGCTGTCCATCCCACACCGTGCTCAACAGCCATTCCTGCCAACCTGAACCTACATCAGCCTAATAAATATGACCTTAGTTCTACCTCATTTGCAGCAGGATCCCTCAAGAATCTACCGATAAAAGTGGATGTTAAAGGTTACAATGTGCATCTTCTTGAGGACCTGCCGTTACCAGAACCTCAATCTCTCCACAAAATCAGTCTGGAAGAAGCTTCCTCAGGGCCTGTAGGGGATACTAACAAATACCCAGTACACAAGGAGACAGAGGCAGCAGCTGAAACTACAAACCTGCCTTTCATGGATCTCACTCATGTGATGAGTTTCTGGCAGCTCCCACCAGGTGACAACCAGAATACTACTGGGGACATCACAATGGCATTTGGTTCAGAGGAACCATCACACAGGCTGAATGGCCTTGGCCAACAGCAAGGTCTTCAGCTAGCAACTGGTGGGATGGCCATAAACCAGCTGCACCATCTTCCTCGCTCCTTTCCATCCACTACAAATTCTGTAACGTTGCCTCATTTTCACCATGCCTTCAAATAACTATCACCGTGTTTGTTTTTTTTTTTTCTTCTTTTTTTAAGACTGTGCTTCTTACTTAAATCTGTTAGGATGGGGTGGTTTTGGTTTGGTTATGTTTTCTTTTTAAGAAAAACTGCCCCAAATGTTTTCACAGCATGTTATGAACATGGTAGTTAAATTCAGGATGTTAATAAAAAAGAAGCTCTATTTTTCATACTACTATTAGTTTTTTAGCATATGACAATAGTAGAACTAACCTATTTCCCTCAACATCTTCTATATTTTTGTTTCTTACCTTTCATGCAAACAACTGAATAAATATCTTCAATGATAGCAAAGCATCATAACAGGCACAATAAAACTCTGGCTGCTGCGGTAGGAGAAATAGGATTAGGATGAATGGGAAGAAGGGGGAAATCACAGAAAAATCATTTTAATGAACCATAAATCACAGCAAATTTATGCACATGGCAAATGTAACAAACGATTTCTCAGCATTACATAGATTTCTGTTAAGCACTTAATTACTGAACTTTAGGAATCTTTAATTCAAATTGGAATCATTCCAAGAGTAAATCTTACCTCCTTGTTCCACTTTTTTAAGTGAAGAAGATCATTTCAGCTGTGTGCATCTCCTGCATTTTTTCCTAGGGCTGGAAATAATTCCCACTTCTGCATGACTGTGTGAGAACCGATGTCTTGTATATGTGCAGTTTTCAGAATGGGAAGTGAATTGTCTCAAAGGTTAGAGCAAGGTATAAGCACTGGTCTTTCTCTACTAAAGCACTTCAGCATTTACTTAAATTTAAGCATACGTTATCCCATTGGGTCAGCAGCTTGATTGATTTAACACTCAATAAGAACTAATGCTTCCTACCTGAAGGGCCTTTATTCACCTTTGGTTGATAAAAATGGCCTTTGTTCAGTCTGGAAAATTACTGGGAAATTTCCTTCATGGAAAGCCAACCCTGGGCAGGCAGCCTGCAGCCAAGCAGGATTTCTGGGGGAGCAAGTCATTGCGCAAAAGGGTGGGGTGGTGAGCTCACGCTTGGCCCTGTTAAAAACCAGGTTATGAACCAGCCTCACAAACGTCGCCTGAAATTAACGGGTGCAATTGAGGCCATTTCAATCACAGGGGTTTTGCTCAGTAGCACTGGGATGGCTGCAGTGGACCTTCCAGCCTTTGTTTCTTCCGAACCAGAACCAAGGGGACTTTTGTTTGTTTCCTGGGGTGAAGTGTCCATGTACGTTTCCAGTTGATGGTGTGTTGGTACGACAGTCATATCACCCAATGCATGAACTAGCAGAAATTGCAAAAATCACATCTCCCAGTAGATGACATTATTAAAAAAAAAAACCCACCTGAATTCTTCACAATCTACTTTCTTGCCTAACCTGTAAAAAATACTCCTGGTTTTAGTGGAGGATGCAATTACTAATGGATCCTGTTGCAGCTGAAACAGACACAGGCTTTCTGAATCTGAGTAAATTCTCAAACCCTGAGTGATCATGTTCTCTTATCCCCCATTAATCACAGGAATATTTCCAGACGCCTTCAAATAAAAAATATTTTTTAAATGATTGCTGTTTTGCTGTTAATGAACTACAATGATGCTGTACAACTACAATGATCTGAATATTCTTACAGGTTTATCAGTGCTTAGATTAAGGAAAGGTTGTTGTATTGTAGTTCATGCAAGAATATGTTCTTCAGATACACTGTTGAGGGGTATTTTTTGTTATGAATTTTTTTGGCATAAGGTAAACCAGAAGGAATTTCAATATTCTTGTAATGACAACGGCAGGTACTGCACAGTCATGCCCAGTTAGCAGTTATTTAAATTATGAGTTCCAGAATAGGGAAGAGGTTGCAAACAATGTTATATGCACATTCTACAGCTAGGCTCGTATTTTCATATCCGGACTTGGAAAGGGGTGTGTATATTCACTTACTTCATTGTTTTCTTTCTTCGTGTAAATTGTATTCACTTGGCTTCATCCAAACGTATGTACTTGTAAAAAAAGAAAAAGGACAAAAAACAAAAAAACTCAGAAATTTTGTAGCACTGCCTGATCATATACTGTTAATAGACATTTTTTTACTGAAATACATGTCTTTGAATTAAAACGTGATGTTAAGAAGAAAATGTTATGCAAACACAGAGCTAGACGAATGCCCAGCGCTGTCTGAGCTGCTCGACTGTAGCAGGGTGCCTGAGCTCTGAGCGGCCGAGAGGGGTGCTGCTGCCTGACCTCAGCTTCTTCTGAAACCTGGAAAGATGCGTTGGCGAGAGATGCTTATCGTGTGTAACTACAGGTTAAAGACTGAGTCTCATTCAAGTAAAAGAGCCACTTTTGATGTTAAAACGCTTAAAAAGCACACAATGATGGCATCTACAAATAAAACACACACTGAATGTGTAATACTGTAGCTTTTGCCCTTCGGTCCATTCAAATTTCTTTTTCCAGATGCTTGTCATAAATGTAGAGGAAGCTGATGATGTCCCATCACAAAGGAAGGCAAATTATTTCAAAAGGTCATGTTTGCAGAAAAGTAGTTTTGTTTTAAAATTCTCACAACTCAGGAGATACCCCCAAGTCATCTAATACATAGTGTAGGGCTGGACTTTCTCATGGGTTTTGTTAGGGAAGCTTTTGTGAGCATTTTTGAGAGGCCATCAGTAGCTGAGGCTCATGAATACTTTTTTTCTGGGCAAACAAATTCTTCAGATTCAGTAGACCTGCTTGGTGTGGGCCTGAATATCGTATTTCTAAAAGGGCGGTAGTTTGGTTCTGGTGGGGTTCGGGTCACAGGCAAGGCAGAGCTAAAAGAGAGGCGTGGAGAGATGGCAGCAAGTCCTCGCCTGAGCTTACCTGTGGTGTCCGCGAGGATGGGGCTGGCAGGCATGACTTCAGCCAGTGACGGTGGAGAAGGTAGCAAGAGGTGGCGGACATCTCTGGTGGTGCTGTCTTTCGCTCATGCAGGGCTGTGACAGCACCAGAGTGGGGAGAGGTGGCCTGGCACATGCTGTGGGTATGGTGGAGGAGGAAGGCAGCCCCACCAGCAGCCAGTGCTCCCTCCTCTCTGGAATAGCCCATTCCTCCTCCAAATGGGAGAGGAGGCGGCAAGAGCAGAGAGGTGGCGTGGGGGAAGTAGGATAGACCATGGCATAGCACCTAAGGGACAGAAAAAAAGAAATCTGACCCAGTTCAAGCACTGGCCCTTTGGGGATGTAGGGATATCTTACCTCACATCGTAGTAGCAACAAATACACTCTTTTTTTCTGAGCTCTGCTTGGAAAGCTGTAGAAGCAGAGTGATACGTGCCAACTAAACAACAGAATTACTATAATCAAATGATACCATAAAAAAATAGAGAAATTTAGTACATATTTGCTCTCATAGAAAAACTTGCACTGACTTTATAAAGAAAAGGAAGCCATGTAAACCTGAAATAAGGAGCTAAAATTATACTACATGGAACAAAAGACTGCCGCCTCTATGTAAAAAAACCCAACTATTTCTAGTGCTCAGTTCCCATCCCCTATCAGGAACCATGTTCATTTTTTTTTCCTTCAGTTTTATTTAGTAACTGGTCCTTTTGGGACTCTGTTTTCTTAACCAATGGGTTATGGTTAATTCCCAAAATTTTTTCACAGCCAGTCTGAAATAGGATGGCAAGTTCTATATATTAATGATTGATTCATTTTCTGCTAGCACAATGTTAAAGTAAATCATCTTCAATACACCGTTCCTGTCCCTATAGTTACATTTTCTCTAAGACACTGGGAAATGATCTGTGGAATTGATACCAAACAGCTCTACACACAGAAATAATGGGTGGGAGACACTCCAAACATGGTAAAACTTGCTTCAACTTTTGAAGATTCATTTATTCAGGTGTAAAAGAAAACAACTGTGATTACATTGCACAAGACAGCCTGTTACACACATTTTTCTTCCTGGATTGAAAAAAAGGCCAAGAAGCACTGCTTTTATGTATTTTGGCTAATTTCATGCCCATTGTTTCTAAGACTGTTCAGCTATAGGGGTTACACTTGCTTCAGTGTCAGCCTTTCTACATCTAATCCCTATTAACCAGAGCCTAAGTAGAGTTTAATTAAAGTCTGTAAAGTCCAGTATTTATTATTGCTGTGTCCAACTATTTTTCATCTTCATTTACTTTGTAAACATTTAATAGCCAAGAAAATTCCTTATGGATTTTAATTGAAAGCCTTATTGGGAACTGTTGGGCTTACAAAACCCAAACAACCCAACATACAGCAACACTGAAGGTTTATGCAGGGTGATCCAAGGCCAGGTGGCCAAAAAATAAGAAGGCATATGCCTCCACAACATTTCTGCCTTATCAATCAATTTCTAAAAGCAATTGAAGTTTCTAATGTGAGAATGAGATTTGGTTTTAGTTATTCTGAACTTGAAGTGCTTTGAAGCTGATGCACAGCAGTACACAGCCACTTACCAATCACTAACATTTATCATTTATTGTTTATGGAAGATTCTATTAAATATATACTCGAAATTCCAAAATGCTCATTTGTCTTGTTCAATACATCAAAGCAAAGCATTAGGGGGAAAAAAATAAAAATCACGATATTGGATCTTCCTACATTTTCTCGAAACCATTGAATGAACCACATCCATCTACTTTTAGGCAACCAGATAATTAAATTTTGGCAACTGATACACGAATAAACTCACAGCTTTAGAAAGGACAGCATAAAAAGCTTTATAGCCTAAGGGGGGAAAAAAAGAAAAAAAAAGTGAACTTCAGTTTGCTTGTTTTATTGAATGTGACAGCAGTAGTACTTGGGGTGGAAGAGGTGCTGGAAAATTGTGTAGCTTAAGGTCTTCCATAATGCTTTGCAAGAAAATCTTAACACATTCGTGCTGACCAGCCGCTCTATCTTCTGTTGCGCATTTGCGGTCTGAAAGCAGCAACAAACCATATACTTGTTATTTGCATAGAAACAGCTTTTATATTTTACTCCATTTTACCTAAGAAGGTTAAACCTCGGTCCCTGGGAAGGTGATGGAGCAGCATATCCTGGAAACCATTTCCAGACACTTTAAGGATGAGAACATTTATTTGCACCACTCAAAGCCAGTTTTTCACGTCTGCTTTCTCAGCTGAAAAGCAGGCTTGGGTAGCACTGAAGCTGATCTCTCACTTGTCCAAAGTGCTCTGTGAAGCACCTGGCAAAGCTCAAATTTTACAGAAAACGCAGCAGTTGCCAATAATCCGGCAACTACAGGCTCACCCAGGCCAGTCACTTCCACAGTTCCCTGGGACATGCAGGGCACTCTTCTGTATTTTAGACGCTAGTGTGGATGTCTGTCTCAGGGACCTGCTGGAGGCCCAGGCTGTCCCAAGCCGCTCTGAACTGGCTGCAACTACAACCCCAGTGGTAGCTGGACTCACCAGTATGCCAAGGAAAAGAGGTGTCTCCCCCCGCCAAGCCCCGAGTTTTAGAGCTCGGTGGCTATACCTTGAGAACCATGATGGTATCAATAAATCCCTGTTGGTGATCTGCAAGACCTTGCACAATAACCGTAAGAGTCACTGCACTGTTAACATAGGCATAGGCAACCCAGGGAGTGGAGGACACTAGATGAAACCACTGGGTACCATCAACAGGTTCTCCTGTAGCTGGAAAAATCAAGGAGGTAGAAAGGAGGTAGATAGAGCTGATGATGGCACCGTAGACTGAACACCAGCTTTCCCATTGCAGACTTGCCCACAGTTGAAAGTGGGTAGCCACGTACCAGCAGCAATCAAGGACAGCAAAAACTCCACATAGGAGGATCCTGTAGACTTCAAATGTTTCAGTGAGTCTCACAACAGACTGTTTTGTGCACATTATCCGTCATGCCACACTCCAAGCATTCTTACAAGCTCATCTCCCAGGCTCAAAATATCTTGCCAGCTACAGGGAATCTGTCTTGGCCACATTCCCTGCCAGGATCTCATTTTCTACAGTGGTTTGCGTCTGGCAGGGGTGCAAGATGCTGATCATCTGAGCCATCTCCTTATACAACAGCACTACAACCACCTTAAGCAGCGGCTGGAAGGCTGCCTGGCTGCTCTGACATGGCTCTGCATGGCCTGAGATGGGAACAACTCTGATTGCATGGCCTGAAGTGCAGGAGCACCAAACATCGTGGTCTGGGAAAGTAAACATTGAGGAGAAGGAAGAACCTCCACACCATCATCCTGACATAGTGATGACTGAAATGGATGCTGGCATCTTCCTCGCTTGGACAACAGAAGCACATCATGAAAGCACAAGACCTGCTAGAGAGGTTTGCGTTATCAAGCAGCAAATCCTCTCAAGATGCCTGTTGCGGCAGAACACAGTCACTGCCTACTTGAGATGGAGCTGCTCCAAATCAAAGAACATTTAGCACCAAAATTAATCTTCTCAGCAGCCTGTACTGGGGACATGAGGAGGTCTGCAAAAATTTTCAGTGCAATTGATTGCTTTCATTCATACAAAGAAGTTCATACTGCAAACTCTGCAACAGGATATCATATATGCACAAAAGCAAATGATGTCCTTTCATGTTATTCTGTTGAAATAATGAAAAAATACATATGTATTTCTTACCCAAACTCTCCTGAAGATTTTTTTCCAGGAGATACACCCAAAGGTTTTCTGGCTTTCTGCAGCGTTCCTGGAGAGTTCTCTGCAGATCATGATTTAAAATATTTATTGGCCATAAAAAATTATAACCTACATAAATTCAACATAAAACCCAGAAATGTAGGGATCAAAGGTAGTGATACAAAGAGCAGTATGCATTATCATTCACAGGTTATACTACAAATAATCGTTAAAATGACTTGATAAAACATTTTCTGAACATAGACTAAGTACGGGTCATGATCACTGGTAGCAATGGGTGCTAGCAAGCATATTATATGGTATCCTGCTTAGAGGGAACTGTTTTAGGGATGTGGTGGTGTTAATTTTAAAGCTGAATCAACAAGGGGAAAGTCATATAGAATGAACAACGTACAAAGCTTGATGCTTCATCTAAATGGACTTAAGAAAAGATAAAGAAGATGGAATAAATCGTAACATCAAAGATTAAAGGTTATGGAGTCCTTTATGGAACAGAAGGAATCTCACACCCAGGCTGCGTATTTTAGATGTCTATATACACTTCTGTTTGAGGACCTCGATTTGAAAAGGCTAAGAAGCCCCTCCTGAGAACACACTTAAAAACCTTTGTGTATACACTCAGTACAATGGATCAGGATAACGACTTGGAAAGCCATTCAATAACAACAACATCCACTTGGAAATTTGTGACCCTTCTCATTTCTAAGAAGTGATGTACAGAAATGAGTTTAGGATTTCATGTCAAGGCCTGGACTTGCCAAAAAACCCAAACCAACCAACCAACCAACGAAAAAATCCAAACCACCAAAGCCACATTTTAAAAAACCCAATTTTATAATTCTATCAAAAAAATGGATTCCAAAGCCAAGGGTCTGCTTTAAAAATGCCACCCCCCACCTCAAATACATCAGAGTTTGTTACAAGAAAAACATAAACATGGCTAAGTGGACTCCTTACCTGGCCTAGGTCTGTCTTTATTGGCACCTTCTTGTACTCTCTTCTGAAGTGATAACACAGCAGTTGTTAAGGTTGGGGGTTTTCTCTGAGTCACTGGTTGCTTGCCCTAGTAAAAGAAGATGCAGAATCTACACTCAACTCTAGCAAGGAGCTTACAGAACCTGGTGACAACTCCCCAAATCGCTGCTGAAGCAGCGCTAGGAAGGAACAGGAAAAAGGTGCACCCCTTCCCACTTGGAAGCCATTTTTCCTGCCCCAAACAGGTAAAGAGTAATAAGACTTTCAAATATCTTTAAAAAAAACCAACCCAAAACAACTCTTCTAAAGGAACTGTTTACATTATTTTTTTTTTCTATAATAAAATAGAAGCTCACTTCAAGACACTGCCAATTACCTCCACTTTTCTGATTCCCCAAAGGGGCTCAGCCCTTTGGCCTTGTGTCTAGTGACCAGGGAGCAAATCAGCCACCCATTTGCAGGGAACAGCCAACCTGCCAACAGCAGGCAGCCCGAATGAACAGGAAGAGCTTTTCCTATATATTGCAAAAGCTGCCAGGTTTCTGCTTCCCTGCAGCTGTTACCTTGGAATCCAGTTGCAGAAGAGTCTGAAGAAATTGTTGTCCAACTTTTTTGTATTATCATATTCTGTCCCTTTTGATATCAGACAAAGGACTCCAGTTTTGGGGAACTCCTAGCTGATGTTCAGCATGTGTCTTGTCTTAGGAATTTGACAGCTTCCCTGGAGTCTTAGGTTTTATATTCACATAGGTCTTTACTCACCCTAAACTACAGTTTGGCAAATCTGCCTCCAGGACAAGACAAGTGTGACTGTGTTTGCTTACCAAAGCCTGTCTGGTGGTCTTTGCAGCGAAGGCACGGTGGGCAGCTTGTTCTTCACAAAACTTTATGTGCCTCTGTGCTGCAGCCTCATTAAATCTTCGTGAGCAGTGTGGACACTGAATATAGTCTGATCATGAGAAAGGAACAACTTGTGTCACAGTTTATACACTACAGGAGAAGATCTGCCCTGCTTTACTGAAGCACTCAAGATGTAGTTCAAAACCTGTCTCCATCAGCAGGTGACCATGGCGAGGCCCCATGAGATCCCAAAGTAGTTTGGAGAACTACAAAAACCTCCTCTAGAACAGCACTTGGGATCCAAAAATACATGCTTACGGTATTAACCCAAGAAACAGTAATTGCTTTCAGAAATAAATCCCTGGGGATTAATAAAATCAGATTGTATTATCTTTGTCCTATTCCCACCCCCAACCTCACAATTAACATATCTGCAGAAGAAGTGATACTTAGAAATTCCTCAAGTAGTCTAAACAAATGATTTTAAGACTACTTTTGAAGACTGGTCATTAAGATTGTTAGTCATTTTCACAAAACCCATTTCCTTTCGACATTGACAAAATACTGCTTAAGAAGTTGTGCCCGAGCAGGTGAGGCACATCCAAGAGCCCGGTTGTTGGGTGTGAAGCAGCATTGTGAAGAACACGCAGCGGTGCTTCCTAGAGTTGTTTTTCACAGGGTTATAGTCCTGATTCTGCTTAAAGCTCTTCACCTACACTTAACACTGGTGCAGTCCCACTTGTTTAAATTAATGGTTGGTGTTTGGCGTCAGCCCTCGCTGTCCTCAGACTCTTCCTCCCCACCCAGTGCCTTTTACAAAAGCAGCCCAAGTATGCTTGTATATATTACAGATATAACATCTTTACAAATCATTTCTCCCAGTAACAACCCAGGAAAGGCAGCCCAAGCAGCCCCCAAAAGCCAGCCCCAGACCAACAGTGTGGGCAAAATTGTTCTGAAGACAGGAGGAGAGGATGAGACAGGGCAGATGCCCGGAGGTGGGGGACCTGGGTGGGGGACCTGCTGCTTCAGGGGAGAACAGAGAGCTTTGGGCTCTGTTTGGAGGAGGAAGAGAGGGAAAGGGAACATCTCTCTCTCTCATCCCCACAATCCATGTGCTTTCTCTCCAGTCCTGTAGTACGGGATATACATCCTCACTAGGCCCCTCAGCAATTTGTCTTTCCTAAAAAGCAGTTCTCCAGTTCCTTTCTCCACAACTGCCACTGCTCTTGCACAGCTTGGTTTCCTCCAAGAGGGAGAAGGAAAGGGAGGGGTCTGCTCAGTAGCGTCAAACAAGAAATAACAGTCGTTAAATAATTCAGCAGTGGAAATTCAGAGAGGGGCTTGACCCCAATCAAGGAAGGAAGATGTGTCCTGCTGCTTATACCACATCGCTGTCATCTAGAAGAGCAGAAAGGCTGGAATCACAGCAGCTGGTTTTGCTATCAGTCACGAATTCCTGCTTTGGAAATGAGCCCAGAGAGCCCCCCCTTTCCCCCTCCCTCCCTCCGCCTTCCTAACGCAGGCGGGACTCCACTGAGACCCTTTCCAAGATCGCTCCCATGTTTCATAAATCACATGTCGTGAGAACTACTGGCTGTACGTGCATCTTTTTGGATGGCAATTTCTAACAAAGTGAGCTCTGTGCAGAGACCACACTTGATATTGGTAGTAAACCAGACCGGCCTTTTTCTAAACGACATCCCCTAACTACACAGGAGAAGGGAACAGTGGAAAGCCACCACATGGGAGTGGGGAAGCCTGCGAGCACTACAGTTGTTTTGAATGTTGAGGGGATGTATTTCACATTCTGTTATCCTGTAGTACAGCCTGTGCTGTACTACACAGGTCTCCTGATACTCTTCCCAAAGCACTGTCTAACATCAAGACCCCAAACTTGCTGCCTTTAATCTTCAAAGGTACAGTTAGTTTTCTCTTCCTTCCTACCACCTCTGCATCGCACTCCTACTTGATTTAAGCCAAGAAATACAGCTGAAAATTAGAGAGTACAGAGGGAATTAATGTTCACGTTGTGTTGTGCTGGAGGGTGCAAAACTGAACGCCAGCTATGGGTGATAAGAGATGACTGCTTTACCAAAGATCAGTACAAGAACATTAACAAGATGAAGTAGACCACAAACCTGGATTGATGCTTGGTGGGGGAGGAGGTGGAAGAGGGCGGCCCTCCTTCAGAGCTTTTGTGACCTTCTTGGCTGATTGAATAGCATTAATAAAATCCTCATGGTGCTGCTTCCAGTTAGATTTCTTCTCTGGCTGTTTCTGTAATCGAAAAAAAATGAAGACACAAATTCTATTTCCCCCTTGAAAGGGACAGAGAAAAATCTTAGAGTGAGGCTTCTTCCTTTCTGAGGGAAAGAAAAAACATTACAAACAAAAGTGTGCTTTTTTTGAAAGGCATAGGAAAGCTGATTTAGCCCTTTGCTGTCTGTTGTCAGCACCAGAAGATGGATAAAAGAACAATGCCCTCCAACAAAACACTGTGGCCATGGCAGACCAAAGGGTGCTTAAGAGGGAATAGAAAAGACACTATGGCAAACACCTCCTCTTTTCCTCCACTTGTCAGATTCTTCTTCTTGCTTTAAACCTTTGTGCGCTTCTGTTTCTTTTTACAACTAATTTTAAAAGACATTTTACATTGGCAGTCTGTATGGATACCAAATCAGTAGTGATTTGGCATCTCTGGATAAAATTATACACGTGTGCCCGTGCATATTCCCCTCCTCCCCAACAATGCTTAAAAAAAAATAAAAATTGCTCCAGTAAGAGCTTAAGCCTCTTCCCCTCCAGCTCTGTAAATAAGTTTGATTTAAATGCATTTTTAAACCCTTGAGTTCAATAGCAGTGAATCTCCGTAGCTCCATAGATTTGGGGCTACTGACAGCTCTCATGTTCGACCTGGGGTATTCATGCACCAACTGTCTTGGATCACGTTCTCTTTCAGATTTAAGTGAAGAGGAAGTAGCCAGAGACTTGTATAGTCTTTAAAATACACAGATGAACATTTCCTAGAAGAGCAGAGACACTTATGTGCCCAGAGTAGTCATGACACCTACTGAACGGAGAAATATTCTCAAACACTAGCAGCACAGGGAGGGGGAGGAAAGAATTTGGCACCCAGTCAAGCACATACGTGAGACTCATCCACAACATCCAGGCTTTGTCCCCGGAGGAAACAATAGCACTACTGAATAAAAGACTTCATATGAAGGTAACACACATGCTTCAATTTTAACTGTACCTTTTGCGGGGACTGCTTCTTCACAGTGGTGATTTCTGTTCCCCGCAGTCTCTGTTTCAAAGAGCTGAAGGGTTTGCGCTTCTTGTTGAAGACCTTCTTGCATATCGGATCATGTCTCAGCTGGGATGTGAAGAAAAACAGTCGTTTGTGGGTTCAAGTCATCCTTTGTTAATGATGCTTCCTTACACAGGCTTTAAAATTACTTCTATTCAGGAGCAGGGACCTGAAGCAGTATTATTTATTTTGGGTTCAGTTTAACTCCTGAAGGAGTTCAGCAAAACTTTAAAAAGCTGTCCAAGTACAGCTGCAGTTTGACACAAATAAGACGTAGAAGCCATTTCCAGTGTTTTCTGCTCAGGAACATGCTGGAAGCCAGCACAAATAAGTTTGCAGAGAAGAACAGACTGGGTTTGTGAACAGGGACAGTCTCTTTGGACTTCTACACCCCTCCGCCATTTATTCTTTCTTGGTTAAGAGGGAGATCAGACCGATCCTGTTCAAGGGGCCACTAGTTACATTATTAGCTCTTTGAGTTTAGGTAAGTATTCCAGACTGGGGGGTCCCCTGATGAACAGCAGCACTGTTCATCCCATCAGCACCACTGAAACAGCCACAGCCCCAGGCTGAAGGGGAGCAGCTGGTTACCAGCACGCATAACCTGGTGACTCAGAAGGAACAGCAGATACCACCTGCAGCTGAAAGCCCAGGGAAGTTTTAGGTAGGTAAATGCCCAATGCTGAATTTGTGGAAGAGCCACACCTCTTAAAGGAGGCTTTAACATTCAAAAGGGTCTCAGATTTTAACTTTGACCTCACTCTTCTGCAGAGATGGGCAGTCCCCTTTGTGAGGAACACCGTGGAAGGAGGGCCAAGCTGCCTCCTCTCTCGTGTGCTGTGGATCACACCTATTTGAGCCCATCTGCCGCTGGTAAATTGAAGAGCCCATTCCTATCTTCCTTTGCTTACTCCTGTTCTCCCTTTCCTGTTCTCAGTTATTCTTCTT
>NW_009647763.1:3976689-4052724 GCF_000708025.1 Charadrius vociferus | reverse complement strand
AGCTCCCTGAGCAGCGCAGTTTGGTTACAGCTCCGCTGGGCCAAGTGGCAGCTCCTACCACAACACACATTTCTACATTCTCGTTTCCTTTTGAAGTTTTCTACTCATGTGCTTCGTGTCCTTATCTTCTCTTTCTAGACATTTTTGACAGCAACCTTGAGAAGAGGATTACTCTGCAGGACCGAGAGGGCAGCAGACACCTGTCTTGCTCGCCAAAGAGCACACCAGTCCTGCATCATCGGGTCACAGAGAAGCATTACAGGACTTGTATTTCACTCTAGTCATAGTGACAAGAAACTTCCCCCCCTCCCTGAAAACATAGATTATATTCTCAAATGATTTTGCTAGATTAAACCATCATGTTCTTCATGTATCTTATATGAGATACCAAACGTGGAACTACTAACATGGGGTAGTTCCACCTTGGTCTCAGCACTCATAGCTACTCAGCTTTCAGTGTATTTTTCTTCTCTATTGGTTTGGGTTGGTTTTTTTTCGCTAAATCAGTTTTTAGTTCTATCACAGGGCTGATCTGATCCACCACAGAGCCACAGAATCAGTAATGTGGACTAAATAATAAAACAACAAAAAAAATCAGTAATAACAAATGGAGGAGGGGAGGGGTGCGTGCAGAGCCTTCCCCCACCCCCACCCCCCCTCAGCAAAACCCCGCAGTTGGGTTGTGCCAGGCAAACTGTGCAACCACCCATTTAGTTGGTAATCCAGGGATCAGGGAGGTCAGGGGGAATCTTTTCATTCACTTCAGCAGGCTTTGGAACAGAGCCTGGCGCCCGCATTTATGCTGTCAAAGGGACTACTTATCAGATGGTTTATTAGTCTATTTTTCCCAGGAAGCCTGAAATAACAAATTCTGCCTAGAAACCTGGAACACAAAGGAAGCTTCAGGTCAGTAATTCATGCCTCACCAAGAGATAATATGTTATTTTAAATGCGATATATAGTAAACATCTGGCTTTAGACAAGCAGGTAAATCAAGATAGTGCAAGACTGCAGATTAGGTCACAGTATTTCGGCGCATGTTCATTAACTTTCTAATCAAGTTCGCTAATGAAAGCAGTTACTAGATCATTTGCTCTTTTAAACATGTGTTCAACCCATTTGTCTAGCAGCAGCCACCTCCTCCTTCCCCAGCGCTTACCACCCCTTTCAGCTAAACGCATTGACATTCCCATTTAAAAAAAAAAAAAAAAAAAAAAATTGTTTTACCAGAACATCTTGTGCAAAACGTCTTCCACAGGTTGTACAAGGAGCCAGATCTTGCCGTCCAGCAGCTGTGTATAATTCAAACCACGCAAGAGTTACAAGTTACACAGTAGAGGACAGCTTAACTGCAGCAGAGCCAGCGTTTGGGCTGAGCCCTTGTTGAAACTGTATTTCGTTGTCAGAAGGGGACACTTGCAGCCATGTGCCAGGGCTGCCTTTTGCAGAACTATCTTATTTATCTTGTCCCTACAAAGCACAAGCTCTCCTTTACTACTATGGACCGCTTTTTGTTTTCCACATGACTGCTCAGCTATGCCCTTTCACAATGGCATCATGGTTGGGCCAGGAGATGATGGAGGAGTACTCTCAAGTTCATCGTCGCCTAAATTCTAGGAGGTGGGCTGGAAAGCAAGAGCAGGCGATCTGCACCCAGATTTATTCCATTTCATTTGTAAGTCATCAGGAGGCAGCGATACCCATGCTCAGCATAAGCCACTGCTATTCCAGAAAGCGGCAGGTGGCACTCTCAAGCGTGACACAATCTTCCTTCTTAAGACAGAACATTTCCATGATGCGCTTAAACAGCATTCCAAGATGATCTTACTTGGACGATAAATTCACGGGGATTTTTTTGTTTTTAAATTAGTAATTTTCTTTTTAAAAAAATAGGCTTTTAAGTTACATGGAAAGTAGTTTTAAGCCTTTCTGACTCCAATGGCAGTCACATATTCTCATTTTAGAGCAGGGACGTTACTTGTATTAGGAAAACTTGAACAATAACAAAGAGCCTTTTTCATAAGACTTGTAACCTACAGAGGGAAAGACTTCTGAGTGTTCCTTACCTGCTCTTGCTGAAACAAAAGAAATCTTTGTCTTGCTGAGCAGTAGCAGATGTGCGACTGCTTTTGTTTCTACCTTTTCCTTCAGATTATACCATACTCCAAGGCACACAGTTAAGGTTATTGCAGTGTTCCACTGGTTACAAGTGTAGAGGAATAAAGCAATTTATAACCTTTTTAACTATTATTCTGTTGCCTCTGTTTAAATGTCTTCGCACTTTGGCTCCCACACAACATCTTTCTGTGTGTCTGTGCTTAGTCTGGACTACACTCTTCCTTTCAAGCATCTTCCTCCGCCTCCCACATCTTTCATTCTGCTCTCATCCCCTCAAGGTTTTGACTGATACAGCTTTTTAAATTTTTTTTAAATTAAATTTAGGTACAAGCTCAGTATCATTGAATCAGCAATGAGAAGTCAGAAAAAAGGACAATTTGCCCCAGAGGATTAGTTACTTTAGACATGTACAACAGCAGCTGAGTTAGGGACTAGTAAAGAACATGTGCAATGTCTTTAGTAAAAGATTTTCCTTTCCAGTAAATCCCAAAATCACATTCCATCCAAACCACTGAACAGCTTCTGTTACCCACTTGTTCCAGTTAACTCCTTTCCTGGTATCTGACTCATCTCAATAGAACCGTTTCTCAAATCTCCTCTTCTGCGTTGCTCTCAGGACTCCCGAGTACTAGGTGATCAGTCTTCACTACTCAAAAGCTCACAATTCAAGTTACCATGCATCAGCAATTACATAATAAACAATTATGACACAGGCAGACCATGCTTAAGCCTGCGAAACACATGAAAACTAGTACAGAAACCAGCTAAATGAAAACTCTGGAACTTGTTCTAAGCTTAGAGATGATTTTTACTGTTCTAGTTAACACAGACTCTTAGACAATTTTAGAAAATGAAGTCTTAATCTAGATAGGAAAACTGTACTGACACTTCAGTTTTCTAAGCAGTGATTAAGAGACTTGAAGCTTCAATGCCTCTTTATTTCCTTCTCAAAAACCATGTTACTTTATCAATTAAAATATATTACAAAAGCCTTCTTCCAATAAAAACAATTACTTTTAATTTTTTCTGTATATTAAAAGGCCTCATCAGTCCTTCTGTTAGCTTGTCTCCACCTAGTATTCACAAAACTATTTAAGGAACATTTAAGATGCTTTGAATTTGGTAGCAGTCGCACCACTCTACTGATACATTGGTTCCTTACCAGTAAAATGGTTACCTTTTCACCCAAAGGCAGAAGGTTGCTCAGTCTATAGTCCTGAAGACCTAAAGCTGAGGGCTTCTTATGAATACAGGAGGATTCAGAAGGACTGACTACAAATCCTATTCATTTCCTTCACACATATGGACTGGTCACTATCAGAATAATTCACATGCACAGTACAGAAATTAAAGATCACACCAAGCCTGCTCATCTTCAGAAAGTCTTTGCAACAATTGTGGTGGGTCATAAGTTAGTATTTCAATGAAACCAAACTGAACGCAAGACCTGAAGAATACTATTTCAGGAAAATCAAGACAATGGCTACCTGCAACATACAGTATTTTTCTAAGCATCTGCTGTTTTGCTTGGCATTCTACTCAGACTGAGTACTTTCAGCAAAGCCGATTTCAACAGCACCAGTAAGGGTCATTGACTACTGCAGCTGCAACACTTGTTGCGACAGGTTTTATTTGCTAAGAAATTTAAAACTCAGGTTAGGTAACAGGGATGTCTACCTACACATCAGCTTTTCAGACACCTCTGTTTACAAAAGGTTATTTTACATCTTTTATGGTAGTACCCAAACAATAAATAACCAACCCAGAAAAGAAAAAAAAAAAAAAGAGGAGTGGGTGAAAACTCCTTGACTTACAAAACTGGGCTACATCAAGGCACTATATTTAACCATCAGTGTAAGGGAGAGAAGACATAAATGGATATATTGCTTTGTAAACTGAAATAATTTAATAGAAGAATCTAATAAGATCAAATCTGTAGGATTCTGCTGATTTGTTGAATACATTTAACAAATATATATATAAAAAACTTGTCCAGTGATAGCTTGTACAAAAAATATTTTTTGTAATTTCAATACATTTCTACTGTAAGGAAACTTTGCAACGGTTGCCATGTCACTCATGACAGAATAGACATAACTAATACATTGTTTTATCTGTAATTTCATTTCAGAAAGAATGACAAGTTACTGGGTCTTGTTACAGTAATATCTGAATAAGCCCCTCTGTGCATGACTGGCAAAGCTATGAGTTAGCAGTTCCCTTCTCAATACAAATGAAAACTTAAAAGATGTTTCCACAATAAGTTCCTCAGTTTCATCAAGACAGCTTCAGTCCTTGAACATTTTGTTTCAGATTGAGCAACTCTTTTTCTTGCCTTGTTTTCTCCAATTTGAAGGACAGTTTATTGGCTTTCTTCTCCATTCTGCGTTCCTGTGCATATGAATAATGACAAATTTACAAAATCGGCAGAACATGCAAAAAGAAACCATTCTAATTAACAGTTCTAGATCATGAAAACAGCAGTAATCTGGACAATATTATTATTTGTGGCACTAATTATTAATAGTGAAATTAATGTGTGTACCACCAGGATTATAATCTTTAATTAGCTGAAGCTTCTAATATGCTGGCAATTTCTGGTCCTAAACAAAACAACTAGTATATCATTGCAGCCAATCAGATTTTTCCACATTTCTTTCAGAGACTTTTCACTTTGTGTGATCTGAAACATCACAACTGTTTTCTTTCCTTCCCTAGATAATAAGGAAATATGAGGGTCCCCTCTGAAGTTAAATACATAACAGTGGCCACAAGAACAGACCAAAATTTCCACATAAGATATTAGGATGACAAAATTATGAGGTTAACTTCCTTTGGAGTAGATTTTTTTTTTGAAGAAGAAATAATTAGTACTTTGAGACCAGCATTTTTTTCCCATTGATTTCCAGACACAAGAACAAATGAGCTTTAAAAAAGTTTGTAAGACCTTTAGAAAAGAATTCAGGTAATGTTTTTGCAAGGTCTTATTTAAAACAACGTGTACCTTTCGCTCCTCTTTTATTGCCTGTTTTCTAGCTTTCCGATCCTCTTTGCTCTCGTCTTTGGAACGGGGCTGTGTTGATGCTCTTGGAAGGTCACTGCCATTGATCATTTGCATGCGTTCAATCTGCTTAGCGGTAAGACCTTTCTGAGGCAAGATATGTAGGGGAATTCCTGTCTTCTGGGAAATTTTTATTGGTTTGGGCTAAAACAGAGAGCGCATACATGTTAATGGTCACTAGCTTTCTTGCCAAGAAGTGCACATCGTACTGCCTTATCAGTATCAAAACATTAGATTCAAATCTAACAGTAAAACACGTAGGTTTCCTCATACTATTTTATTCCCTCAGAAAAATGCACATCAATCCCAAAGTAAGAAATGAAACACACCTGTGATCAGAACCTGGCCTCCCAGAACAAGAAAAGTTTCTCCCTTTTATTTAAATATTACTGAAAAAAAAAGAACTTAAGCAGGCACTTAATATTCCTTTCTAAGCTTTCAAGAAATAGGTTTCCTGTCAAAACCTGACACATCTGGAACATCAAGCTGTGCTCTAACGATGGGGAGTGTCTGGAAGGCCAAAGAACTAGAATAAATTGTTTCAAACTGTAGAAAGGAAATAGAAATCTATTTTGAAGAAAAAAACCCTAATATGTGGTTGTGAGACACAGTTTACACAAAGGTATATCACAGATAACAAGAAAGTAAATTCCTTGCTCTCTACACCTCTGCCTATTACAGAAATTTTGAACTTATTCAACTTTCTTTCTAATAGAAAAAAATATACCCAAGCCCTTCTTCAGTGAAGAAGTAATACCAGAGGCTAACACCTTCCCCAACCCTCTTTTCTACTCCCTCCTCCTTTTAAAAACAGATATCCATTGAGAAAACAATCACTTTTGTCTCAAGTTTTCCCAGGCCAGGTTGTTAGTCAGAGTAAGTTTAATGATTTTACCTTTGATGGCTCCTTAATAAGCGTTGGATGATTATATAAGTTTGAATATGTGCCTAGGTCACAAAGAAAGAAAAAAAAAACACAACGGTGAAAAGCTTGCAAGTAGAAATTAGGTAAATTTATTATGAATTGTACTACCACTTAGCCTTTGAAGATATAAAATCACAAGAATTAAGTTATCCACACAAAAGCTGTAGTTTTATCTTGCAAGAACTGCTGTTGTGCTCCAGAAGCATAAAACATTTTACCTAAAGCACTGCAAGTAAAGTTCTGAGATCACCTATCATTTACTTTGAAATCCTAGGAACAAACAAGCAAACTCCAAATTACTTACTCAAAATGGATTCACAATCCCACTTTTCTTTTGGTTCCTCAATAACTACAGCTACTATTTCTTCCTTTTCTTCCTCACTTTCTTCATTCGTGGGAGAGTCTAAATCTTCACAAGGTTCAAGAGCATCCAATTTTACACAACTTTGAAGTAGTTCAGAAAAAAAAAGAAATTTTTTTCTTGAAAATGTGTAATTCTGTAAACGCAGACTCCCCCCAGTAAACCCCAAACCAAAGCAAGCTATCCCCAATGAAACTTGCAACAAAAATAAGTTTCCTTAAGTAAGCATCCCCAAAATAAACTAAAACATTAGGACAAGAGAAATAGTAGAAAAAAAAGAAGTATTTCTGCATTTCAAAAGTATGTGGCACACAAGATTTTTGACTGGAGAGCAAGAAGAGAAGAAAATATACTTTTTAGTATGTAAGCAAGGCACCTCCAGAGACACTTATGTACTCTGCTACTGACCAGTCATCTTTCACGCCAAGGGAACATTACCGTATCTTTCAATCAGGAAACACAAAGACTAATGTGAGAACATTAAGCCATTTAACTTTGGGATAATATCACCTGCTTTAAGACAAAGTGAATATACAGTGGAAACGCAGTCTTACGTTGACACAGGATTGCTTTATAATCACTGATTTTTGCAGTGCTCCAAACAGTGGTACCCATGCAACAGTCACCTGCAAGTTTACTATCACATAACTAGGCATATAGTGGAATCAGCTGTATGCCAACAGGACAGAATATACTTGGCTACAGAGTTCGTTAAAAACAAAAGCAAAGGTATAAGGAGAAATGCACGCTACACCAAGAAGGGAAAGGAAGAAGGCTGCTAGATATTACTTACACTAAATTCAATACAATTACACAAAAGGAGCATAATCTCACATAAACCAACAAAATGCCTCCGCTTAATTTTATCATCTCCTAAGTGAAGATTGACATTGAGTGACATAAAAAATGGATAATACTCATACATAGCTGCTTTTATTGTGGGATGCAATGAACTGGAAACACCACCCCCAAACTTTCAATACAAACACAGGACTACATAACTACTTATGTGAAGCAGCACTTCTGGGAATACATACTTCTTCGCTTTCTCTTTGTAGTAATCATTCAGGACTTCCTGCAGCCGAGCATTGTCCGTGTTAATATAGCCTTCTAACTCCACATTATCCAAGGCTCCGATTTCATCTTCATCAAATTGTTCAAAAAACTAAAATAAAGAAGTGGACACCTGTAATTAGATTGCGCTTGTCGTGCAACTTTTTGATAGCTTAAAGAAGATCTACACATTTCCTTCTATTTGCCCCTTTTTCCTCTCCCCTCTCATTTGCTGAACAACTGCCAACACATCTGCAGTAGGATTTCCTCCTTACTGTCAGTATTCTTTCAGCACGGGAGTCACAAAGTTATTTTTTAATAATATTTAAATCAGCTTCTGGAAAATGTTTCTTATTCTGCTGCATTATGTCAATCTGTACATTAAAAAGCCTGTCACTGCCCAGGACAAAAGTTACACCATATTTCCACTGCGCTGACATCATTTCACGAATGTATACTTGGCACGGTGGGGAGAAAGGGTGAAACAAGTGAATCTTTACCAGGCACTTGTACACGATTTGCCGTGTTGAACTGAGCTTCTCACACACAAGTAACACCAACTATAAATGCTCATTATAGTGATTGGAATAATTTTAACTGTAGCAGTGTTAGGCCTTTATTAAAAGAAAAATTTCTCCCTTTTATTTAAATATTACTGAAAAAAAAAAAAAGAACTTAAGTAGGCACTTAATATTCCTTTACAAGCTTTCAAGAAAAAGGTTTTCTTTCAAAATCTCACGCATCTGCAAATAACATTCTACCAATCTGCCGTGGTTCAGGCTCGGCTGGCCACTAAAACTATTTAACACAAGCCTTTTAGCGCACACACTATTAAATGCGGAGTATGGGCAAAGAAGAGCTGTTTGATGCCGTGACTGATGAAGGCAGTAAGAATTTCCACAGGCATACAGGAGATGAATCAAAACACAAAGAAGCATTTAACACCCTTAACAGTTATGTTCTTGAGTTGCCTCACCTTCTCAAATCTGTCATCCAACAGGGTTAACTGCTCATTCCTTCTTATTACTGAAGATGTCATAGAATATTCTGTGAAACGACTCCTGGTTTCTTCTTGCATAAAAAGAAATTCTTTTGGTTGTCCATTAACCCCATCATCTGATAAAGGACCTTCTGAATCATAGTCTTTATCATTACTGCAACTATCTTCCTCATCACTATCTTCCTCCATATCTTCCCATTCATCTTCATCCTCAGCATCTGATCCCCTGAACAGAAGTATAAAACAATTTTAGAATGATACATGGACCTTTCCAAAGATCTGTCTAGGGATGGGTTATCTGAAACAATCTGGCAATAATATATTTAAATCTGGAAAGGGAAACATAAAAAATGATTATTTTCAAGCCAGTAAAAGAAAAAGAAGTTTAGCAGTAACAGTGTTGCCAAAGTCAGCATACTACTACTTTTGTCTGAAAGCTGAAAACATATCTGATAACTGTTGGATCACGCATCTGCGCGCTGAGAGTGAGGTTGTGTTTACATTCAGCTGTACGTGTCAAAGTGGAAAAAGAAAAATACTAGCTGCATTCTTGAGTATTAAAACTAGCAAAATTTCTCACTGTTCATAAAATGATGAGAATTAGAAAAAACTAAAGAAATCATATGAAGTGGGGCATCATGTGAAGCATTTATAAAGGTTCTGGAAACACCTGTTAGCCTTCAGTATCATTACTGATGTACTGTAAAAATGATAGATGATAATGTTTTAAATAGTTCAAGAATCCCATTATTCTGTACATTGCATATATAAACAAATACATATAATCCATTAGCTCAAAGTAACAAATGAAACCCATCTCTTGCATAACACATGAAAATTTGTTTTGTAGGCTACCACCCACATAACACAAGGTAATACTTTTTTCCTTTCAAACACCTATGTATGCAATTTGAAATCTGAAACCACTCTTGCTTCCTACAACAATACATGAAATAACAAGTAGCATCTATTTACATATGACAAACAGTTGTACAAAAGCTTTATGTACCCTTTCTGTGGTTCATTTGCTTGTAGAACAAAATCATCTTCCAGAATATTTTCTGGATTGTCAAAATCAAAATCATCATCAAGAGCCGCAACAATATCAGGGTCAAAATCCAGCCGTGGTCCTAGAAAATTTTAAAAAACAAAACCAAACCAGCATAAATATGTAAGTTTCTCTGACATTATGAAGCTGCTTTCCTGATCAAAACCAATCCAACTAGGCTGTTAATTTGCACTAAGGAAAGATTAAACCTAAGAATCACAGAATTCCTCAATAATATTTGTAGATTTGATACAAGCCAGGGCAAGTCACCAGCCTCTTGTCAATTCTCCTCATCCTGAAAAGAACATTTTTGGAAGCTTAAGACCTCTGGGGAGTGTATTTTAATGTATTTTACTTAGGATATTGTAGAAGAAAAAATATTCAATTTAGAGTACTGTATATCAACCAACCTTAGCTCCCAACCCCTAAAATTACCTAAATTACAAAAGGTCAGAAAGTGCTTTCTCTACCACAACTAACAGAAGTCCCTTTAACACCCTTCTATCAGGACAGAGAGAACTACCACAATTAATTCCTGTTATAAAAAAATAAGATAGCTGCGTGATAGTAAGTGAATGTTCAGTGCAAGCGTGGATACATAACAAAAGCATACTTACAGCTTGTAGTGCTGAAATAATACTAATGAAGGAAAGCAAACACCACTCCACATTTGAAAAGAAGTGAAATTTTAAGAGTGAAAATCCAGTTCCAGACTTGGATTCAAACAGATGGGAGTAATAAAACCCCAGCAAAGCTAAGAAGCTAGTATTAGTGAATCACAGAAACAGGTCTAAAATTGAAGCATAGGTCTCTTATAGATCATTATTTATGTCTGCTATTGAGCGTGTTCTAAACCAAAACTAATACGACACTGTAATCAAAGCCATAATTGCCATCTAGTACCTACATTGCAACTCATGTTACAGAAAGGTAAAAAATTTAATGATACCTGAAACAGGAGCAGCTTTATTTAACAAGCCCACATCCTCTTCAAACTCTGTAGCAAATACTGAGGAAGGCAACTTAATGGACGGAGCCTTAGAAAAAGAAACAAAAACCCAGTATCACAATGTACTTGTTCTCAGTTGCTCGTTTGAGCTCTAACAACAATGTGCAGATAATCATGTGACCAAAAGCAACCCTGTGAGTGCTACTTAATAGTTAAGACAGGTGCTACTTTATTGGTGGCAAATTTTCAAAGTTATGCAATGAAAGCTAGCTAAAGTGTTAGCAATGTTAATTCTCATGTCAATACTCTCCAGTTATAGAGACAGTATTTTTGTGTCTCTAAAGCTTTTTAGATAATGGTTGTATAGCAGGCACAAGGAAATTTGTAATTTTTTTTGTTTTGGAGAACACTAACACACATTTGAAACTACTCCTTTATTGAACGGCTTATTCAAAAATTACTAACATACACATCTAAATTAACTTTAAATCTTATGGTATTTCTGACTAAGAACATTGGTTTCAACTAAAATCACAGTATTTGGTTAAACCAAACTCCCTCTATTAAAAGTGACTGACTGGGAACTGCATACTTCATTGCTTGAAATTACTTATTGATTTTCCATTCCAACATGATCTAGCATCATGAAATTCCACAAGTTATGCCAGCAACTGAAAAGTCCGGTTTTATTCCCTCTGGGCTCTGTTACATTCCACTTTAAAAGCAAGGTGCACTGCTAATACAAGCTGGTATATTCGTAACTCCCAGACCATTCAAAAGTTCTAAAAATCTTAAAAACCACGACCTGTTCAAACAAATACCTTTGTAAGCCATCTCTGTCAAGAAAAGCTTGTCAGGGGTACACAAAGTGTTTTAATGGCATCCTGGGGTGCACCAAGAAGAGTGTGGCCAACAGGTCGAGGGAGGTCCTCCTCCCCCTCTACTCTGCCCTGGTGAGGCCCCATCTGGAGTACTGCATCCAGTTCTGGGCTCCCCAGTTCAAGAAGGACAGGGAACTGCTGGAGAGGGTCCAGCAAAGGGCAACGAAGATGATTAGGGGATTGGAACATCTCTCATATGGAGAAAGGCTTAGGGACTTGGGTCTCTTTAGTCTAGAGCAAAGAAGATTGAGGGGGGATCTTATTAATACTTACAAATACTTAATGGGAGGCTGCCAGGGGGATGGGAGCAGTCTTTTTTCAGTAGTGCCCAGTGATAGGATGAGGGGTAATGGGCATAAACTTGAACACAGGAAGTTCCATCTTAACATGAGAAGGAACTTCTTTACTTTGAGGGTAGTGGAGCACTGGAACAGGCTGGCCAGAGCGGTTGTGGAGTCTCCCACTCTGGAGACATTCAAAACCCGCCTGGACGCTGTCCTGTGTAACGTGCTGTAGGTGACCCTGCTCTGGCAGGGGGGTTGGACTAGATGATCTCCAACGGTTCCTTGCAACCCTAACAATTCTGTGATTCTGTAATGCTGCTAGCAAAATACTGTTCACCAGTAAACTCTGGCTTGCCAACTTTTGTTTTTACTTATAGGAAAGTCTGATTGTAGGTCACAAGGATCCTGTGTATATATATATAGATCACAGTCATGATAACACTTGTTGAATATGGTTAATGTGTCTACAGGATGCTAAACTCCAAAGATCAGCATAAGATTATTATGAGCAAAAATACTACTTACTGGAACTCGCTGAATTTCATCTTCTATGTGTCCCTCACTTGTGACAACAATTCTACTTTGCTGTCCACGCACAGAAGGGACAAGCTCAGAGGGACCAGAGGCTTCTTTCAGATGCTGCAGATAGTCATAGTCATCATCAAAGAAGACTCCGTACTTCCGCTGCTCTTCCCTCCTTTGCTCCTCGTGCCCCTTGGAATTGTAAAAATAAATATTTAGTTTCTTAAGTCAATTTAAAGCTTATTAGTAAAAAGAAAAGCAAAATATCTATCAAGAATGCCTCAATTATAAAGTCCTTGTAGTCCTCTCTCCACTCATTATCCTAACACACAGACAATCAGAACGTTGTAACCATCTGGTTCAGCTTTCAGGTGCTGTCTAAGCAGGACCTTAAACAACTTTTTCCATAAGCAGCATAACTAACAAAGGCTGTTTTTTCAGGGTAGGTCAGGCAATCTTTGTTGTTGTTGTTTTAATAGGTTTATAATCCTAATGCCAGTTAGTCATCCTTCAACCCACCAGGTAGTAACTCACAACTACCAAATTCCCTACAATACCCCCTTCTTTTTAATAAGCTGGACTGAAAACTACCTTCTCTCAGGCTATGTTTTTGGATTGTATGATTGCATACCCACTCTCCTCTCCTGCCACATTTCTTATCTGAATGAACTTTAATGTTAAAAGTAAGTATTTACCTTCTGTGTAGGCAGCAGAACTCTCTGGGGTGCAGTATCATCAGCAGCAAGTGGATCCCTCTGACTTCTGTGCACTAAGTGAAACGTTACCGCTTTCTTCTTGTCTATGAAGGGTTTCTTTTTTTTGTGTGGCTGCAAAAGGACATTTGGTTAATTATAAAATGAAGTATTAAATACACCTAAAAAGAATCTTTTGCCTGGAGTGTGCTACTGTATTCTTTTTAAGGCAACGTCTTATAAACATATACTTAAAGACAAAGCAAAAAGAGACTAGTGGTAGCTTAACTCATCTCACCCCATGCACAACAGCCATTTCATATGTTCTAATAGCACATACAGCTGTATTCAGCTGCAAAATGGCAATATATCGGTAAAATAAATATATGATTATAGCATATACACCTTAACAGGTAATCCTAGAAGAAAATTTTTAAGTAATTACTTTCTAAACACTGGATCAAATCTGAAACAAACTTAATCCAAGAAACACAGGAAACTGACATAAGGAAATGCATCTAGACAACACCTACCTTCTTGAAAATTGTTTAGACAGCTACTCTTACACCAGTGAATCAGTATCAACCATGAAAACTATGGACTGCACCGTTACACTGACATAGCTCTAACATCAAAAGTATACCTACCTTCTGAATCAACGTAAACCTGAAGTATTCTTAACTGGGTGAAAGCCTTTCCTACACGTAAGCACATCTGACTTGGGGAAATACTTTTATCAAAACTTCCAGCTTTACTTACCTACTAAACCACAGTAATAGCAAATATACACAGGTTGGAAACCCCACTGCAGACCTAACCTATAGTTACCTGGTAACTTCAACTATAAACCACGATACATATAAAAATTCAGAGCGCATCGACTGCCACCCTTTTGAGTTAAAAACCCCCAAATGCCCTTTAAAAATCTTATGCTTGGAGCAAACATAAACGGAAACACAAGAAGTTCTGGGAAGTAGCAACGCGCTACCCCTACCAACACACCCGCTGGCGACTGACGGACGGTACGAGCGGGGTGCCGGCACCGCAGGGACGCCGCGGCGGGAAGGAACGCTGACACACCCTCCCTCCTCCCTCACGGCCTGTGGGAACAGGCCGCCCCTCGGCCCCGCTTCTCCCACCCCGCCGCGGGGCCGGGGCTGGTGGGGGCGGCGCGCCGCCAGGGGGGGGGGGGGGAGCCGCTGGCGGCGTCCCGGTCCCGGTCCCGGTCCCGGTCCCGGTCCCCCTCCTCCTCCTCCTCACCATGGCGCGTGGGCAGGCCGGGCAGCGCGCGCTGCCTGCCGGTGAGAAGAACCGCTACGGCCGCTGCCGGCCCCCCGGCTGCGCTGCTCGTTCTCACGCGGCCCTGCCGTCAGCACCCCCGAGCTGCGGCCTCCATCTTGGGATAAACCAGTGACCAACGAGGGGGAAGGCAATAGGCCTCCAGTCCGGACCGATTTTTTTTCTACTCCCAGCAACAAAATCAATCAGAGTTTTCTCAGAGTTAAGTAGTCTTTTAATAAAAGAGTGGCTTCGTGAACGCAAGTAGGATACTTCCTCCTACCGTCCAGAAGCATATTTTCCTACTTCTCCCCCCAAACTATTGGAGAATGGTTCCGCCCTCAGCGGCAGAACGCTTTGCAGCGGGCCGAAGGGCAACGCGCGTGCGCAGTGCCCCGGCTGTCGCTGGCAGGGCGGGGAGAGCGGCGGGGCGGGGCTCGCTGGCAGAGAGGCGTGGCTTAGGGTTCGGGGCCACGCCCCCTCCTCCCGCCGCCGGGGGCGCGCGTTGGGGTCCTACAGGAGAGGTGGGGAAGGACTTTTTACAGGGACAGTAGTGACAGGACGAGGGGGAACGGCTTCAAACTGGAAGAGGAGAGATTTAGATTAGATATTAGGAAGAAATTTTTCACTCTGAGGGTGGTGAGGCACTGGAACAGGTTGCCCTGAGAAGTTGGCCAGGCTGGACGGGGCTTGGAGCACCCTGGTCTAGTGGGAGGTGTCCCTGCCCATGGCAGGGGGGTTGGAACTGGATGATCTTTACGGTCCCTCCCAACCCGAACCACTCTGTGATTCTATGAAATAATACGTGTTCATATTAACAGTGTTTCACCATATGAGTTCTTATTTCTTGCGATGCGACGTTCCGGCTGTATAAATTATACCTATGCCGTGTAGCATGCCTGTGCACAAACACACAGATGCACATGTACGTGCTCCTTGCTAAGGAAAAAAAAAGCGTGCTTGATATTCTGGGAATATGATGTAAAGCAGTTTTGTTACATTTAAAAAAAAAAAGTGTGAAACAGAAGAGAGCAGTTTCTTCCATGTGCATATAGAAAATGAATAACAACGATGGGAAGGTTGTTACTGAAATAAAGAAAGAATTGTCCACATATTATGTGTGTATATGTATGCAGCTAAATGTATATTTATATTTGAGTGGATTTCATTGTTTTTCAGTAGGTGTCAGTAGAGCTTCAAAGGAGCCCAGATTTTCAGTTTTCTGGCTATTGTTTTCTGAAGTCTTGCATCTTTACCGTCAAGTTTCGTCACATCACTCTCATGGAAGTGTACAAAATAATCTCATCTGCTCCATCAGTTGAAATGACTCCTATATTCAAATTATCCCTGCATATATCTGCTCAAAGGCTAGACCTTCCTTTCCTCTTGCTGCCTAAAAGTATGTGGTGAGTACCTTGTTGCTCTCAGCCATCTGAAGGCTGTAGTACAGACCTCGTGGTACAGGAAGGTTTGCAACCTTTTGACTGCATGCTGTGAATGGGGTTTTCAGGACTGCAGCTAGCAGAAAAACTCCCTTCCTATAGTATGTCTATACTGCAAACCCAGTGTCAGGTGGAATAGCAGAGCTAGCTGGTCACAAGGTGACTAAGAGCAGAATCACCCAACTGTTAAAAATACAGCGCTTAGCATTTATCTGTGGGGTAACAAAGTAGATTAGATACTCCTTATTGCTTCCAGGTCCCTGAGGTAGTTTTGGCATCCATAGAAGCACAAAGAACTTGTACAGAGATTTGGTAACAGGATTACACCTGACAACCCCCTATGCCCAGTGACCCCCTATCTAATAGTGGCAGTACCGTCATTCCATATACACCAAATCTGGTCTAGGAGCACCATGTCAATCTGGAAGTGGGAAAAATTAGCTTTTGCTCTCAGCTCTGTTGCCAATAATCTGTTTCATATGAGTTACTTGAATTTAACTGTTCAGTTTTTTAAGACTCAGGGTTTTCTGTCTTGCTTTAACTCACATCCCCACACTGTATTTCCTGTTTAGATACTAAGCGTTCAAGGGAAAGGATCTATATGATATGTTCACACTGTGATTAAAGCAACAGGCTACCTTATCACAGAAGACTGATAATATATGCCAGCAGTAATACATCTGGGGATTATTTTTAGGATTGAGGGATTAGCAATAATAAGCATTATATCGCCTCCTTTGTTGATACCTAAGGGTGAATCATCTCACTGGAACTGATTTATGATATAGGAAATTGAAAATTTAGTATCACGTGTATGTGAAATGCGTATGACAGAGTCTCTCCGATGGAGATTCCACTTAAGCTTCTAACTTCATCTGAGCCTGGCAAGGCCATCCGTCCCACTATGCTCTCATTGTGTTCTCTGCTGAGACACCCTGCAGTTTAAACTCAGCAAAGAGCATCTACAGAGACCGAGGGGAAAAGTGCTCAGGTCACTAACCACTTCTTTTATGCTTATGGAAGAAGAATGGTCAGTATTGGAATGATCTCACTGTTGAGGCAGCCACTTGGAAAATAGTATGCTGGAAGCCCCCATTCCCTTAACATAATCAACAACTTGCTTTCCATGTGAGGACATTTATGCTAATAATTTTTCTCTTAGTTCTTGCAAAGCAGAAGTAATTACAATGTAATTAAAAAGCAAAAGTTATTGTCAGTCACTTTGTAATGTTAAAAGATTGGCAGACATACTGCAGACTTCGTTGAACCGTCAGCTGTGCAGATCAGTTTTGTCCATGTGCAGTAGGTGTAATTCTGCAGCAAATCTGCCATCAATGAAACAAACTAATGAAAACCTGTAGTAAAATGTACTATTTGCTACACTTCTTGCTGATAAAAAAAAATAAATGGGAAATTTGGAGCATTAATTAAGTCTCTGAAACTGTTTAGCTCTGAACCTGAGCTACAACACTAACTTTGTATTTTTAAAATAACTACCACCTCTTTGAACACACCTCTGCATGAATACACCACCCACTACCCACCCAGCTACTAGATATGTTTGAAGGACTCCCAAAATTCAAAGGAAGGTTTCAGGAACCTTCCTTCATCTCATTTCCATGCAGAGGGATTTTTAATTTGGTCTCTAGAGGCCGCCTTCCAACAAGTAACAGCTCGCTGGAGTTAACTGCGTTACACATGCCCATGTACTTCATAGAGATTCAAGAACGAAATATTTTCTGTAAAGGTTTTCTGAACAATTTTATTGAGGTAATTTTCTTCATTTTATATTTATATATATATCCATTCACATATATCTATAATTCAAAGAGCTAAACAGTTGTCTAAGGCACTTGGAACTGTGAACAGCAGAGTACCCTACAGTACTGTACAACTAGGCAGCACACATTGTTTTTGCTTGTTAAATAAAAACACCATAAAACAAGCATAATATATGTACTGTATAAAAAGATAACACGTATTCTACTTTTCGTGTGACAATATTGGAATATATTTTGTGTGTGTGTGTATATATAGGTATATACTACAGTACAGATAAAACCCCAAGAAGCAGCTATTATTAATTTGTAACCATTCCAGTTATTTACATTCACAGATATCAATACACCTGTGTAAAATGCAGTGTCAGACCAGCCACTGCTTTGTAGTTACCATATTCAATCGCACTAAGTCAAGCTGCCAAAATACAAATAAATGCATTCATTTTATAATTGTTATGTAAAATACACACTGTATAAGCTGAAAAGTTATCGGTATTGATTCTCCCCAGCCTCGCATCTTTTGAAAATCATGTGGAAAGTACATTTTAAAGTGCCAGCAGTTCTAAGCTGATAATGTTTCAGGTAGAGTTTTTGTAGTTATCAATAACTATTCCGCATGATGGGCAGCAGGGAACCAAGTCTTGCCTTATTTTCCTTGTAAATAGGAACATGTAGTGAAATTCAAGCAAGTTATTTTGAGCATAATTTGCTTCTATTTTAAATCAAATTAATAGAAACGACAACGTCTAAGAACTGGCCCAGTGCCTATTAATAGGTGATGCTCTCCATTACGTGCTGCAAAATTTTTATTCCAATGAATTAATGTGAAAATTTCATTTCAGGTGATTGTAGCCCTCTTACAGTATATTTGGCACGTAAGAACCTCCTGGCTTTACTGGGCCCTCATAAGACCCTACTGGAACTTCACCACCTGCACTGGTGTGGATGGGTTATCAAGCCCTCCTTACTGGAGTCATCTCTTAGAGGTGTCCTTGCAGACTTGATTGGAAGATGCGTACGCACAAGGATTCCTACTATTGAGTAGTACCTTGTCCCAGTGTATTGCAGCTCTTCCAGGGAAATACATGCTGTTGAATGCCCAGTGTTTAAGGTACGCTTGGGTATACAAAGCACAGCATACTCATATTGCCAATGTTCTACTGATTGAGCAACTGTTCTGCAGAACGCTGGGAAGGGATGCAAACTTAGTAACTCCTGAGTGTACAGCGGTGCGGTCTGCAGCATTCTTCCACCTCTCCTAAATTTGCAGTTTGGTTGTAAATGGAATCCTATTTCTCTTTTAGGGAAAAAAAAGAATAATCTTAAGAGCTATTTAAACAGTTGCAGGCAATTAGCATGTGGCATCTTCACACCCTTCCCACCCCTACTCATACAGTTAGATGCCCATTCAAATAAGCCATTGTTATCTTTTTTGTTTCAAATCACACCAGCTAAAATAATCGTCCAAAACACAGTATTTCTTTAATTCCAAAAATTAGACAAGTTTACAAATCAATATACCACCACACAAAGTAGTGAAAGGAAGAGAAGATAGGTTCGGCAACATTTTACTATTTTATAACAATGTTCAAATATGGTTAAATTCAACATAGTATTGCAAGACTTTTTTAATATAAAGAATTAATGATTGAACAAGGAGACACAGAGAATGCCATTACTTTCTTTGTTCCTATCCAATGCAATATTTAGCTTCTAGAAAATAATGAAATATTGGTGAAATGCTCTATCTAGTTCATATGAGCTCTATTTCCATTAAAATCGTGAAACAAGATGGGAACAATGACAAAGTGAAACAAGACCTTATTAATCATTAAAGTTAATAAATAGAAACCTGTCAAAACATTACAGTGAAATGTGTTATTTTTACTCCATCTCTCCCTTTCTCTATATAGATACACTTCCATAAGTTTGTAGGTTTTTTCCCCGATATCTGTTAAGTAGAAGCTTTAAGCTCTTCTGGGGAATTCACATTTCTTTTAATTTGATCCTCAAAATAATTTAATATCAACCTAATAAAAAACTTTCAGAATTGATTTTTTTGTTTGTTTATCAAAAGCTAGGTCCCAGCAGCGAGCATTGCACTGAGCTTTGTACAATAAGAATAAAGATAGCAACAATAACGGAGCTAAATGTGGGAGCTCCTAAAGGCAGGAGGCAAGTTTATTCTGGTTATCACCCTGAGTATGTCTTTATTTTAGTTTACAGCAGTGGCACACATCTTAACTCCTTGAGATACGAATAAAAACAGAAGACGTGAAAGCGTTAAAAGACGCAGTTCTGGTATACCTGACAATTTAATGCAAGTGTAGGCTTTTAGCTCGGTTTACTTTATCATTAAAGCATTAGCAGACATTAAGACATGAGCTCATAGTCTAGTCTCTGCTTAGGATGAGTGCTGAGCCAGACCTGTCCTACTGGTGCAGTCTGCCAGGTACTGAGGTGACAGCGTGGGTCTCCCTACCCTAGCTCTAACCCACTACCAGCTGCAGCCGATGAGGGGGTTTTGGTTGATTCCCGGGCTGCCAGACTAGATCTTCCTCCCATTTCATGATGGTACAAAATTGTGGCTCAGACTGTATTTATACTCAGGTTAAACGACAGCTAATTCTCTGATGTAGCTGTAGTATTACTAGTCACAGATCTACGTTTGAAGCATCTCCGCTGGAAACAAAGCACTAATCCCCCCTGGAAGGAGGGGTCTAATTTCTGTAGTATCAGGGACACTTTCATTGCTTTGTTTCACATCTTTCATTTGGTTTTCAAGGAAAAACAAGCAAAAAAAAAAAAAAAAAGTGGTCATCTGATACAGTTTTTACATGTCAACACTGAGGCTGTGGTGCGTCTCTAAGAGCTGCTCAATGTGGCCAAAGCGGAAGGTGGGGCTGCCCTGCCCCACACCACATCAGAGGTCCGTAAAGTCCACCACAGCATGGGACACACAAAACTGTATGTAAATGCTTAAACCGACAAATAAATACAATCTTGTAGACTTACAAATGGCTGTGAATACTTTCAGTGATTTTGAAGAGACACTGCTCCTGGTCCTACCTTGTTTGAAATCACTAGTCAAAATGGTATTTAGCTTAAATAATTGTTAGCATTTAGCTTAAATAATTTAATTTTTTTTGTACTTTTTGAATCAACACATACATCACAATTAGAGGAAATTCGGATAGATTATTTTCCATTTGAAACAACTAATTTCAGTTATAAGGACTAATATGTATTACCTGAAAGAAGAAGAGAGGTAAGAGACATTCTAGAACAATTTCAGTTTGTTATGTGAAGAAAAAATTAGGATTTGATAAAGCGTCCATTCTTCTGCATGCACAGCAACAAGCTGTGATCCGTGATCCTACTGATAAACGTGATATATGAGGTAATTTCAGAACCCAATGCTTCAAGCTACTAATTTTCTCTTTGTGTGCATGTAGACATCTGAGTTTATATCTGACTCTGTGGAACATAGGTATGTGTGTCAGGTTTGTCATATGTTGTGGATGACATTTAAATGATTTGTCCAACTTGATAAAAATTAACACATTGATCCCTTTTCGCCAGCCAGACTGTACTATGTGTTGCATGGAAAATGTTGTATTTTCTTTGCCTTTTTAACATATTTTTATTTTTTCCCCTCAAGGCTTACTCACTCAGGAATTTCTTAGGACTTAGCCTGATTTTTCCCTTCTAACAGGCATGCAGCACCACAGGCAGTTAGGTATATGACATATTATTTCCAATAGGCTGTTGTAGCAACTTGGAGACATTTGAAATCATCAATACAGAGGGCTAGGAGATACAGCAGAAACCAACTTCAGGGAGCTCAGTAAGGTAAAGCAAACTTGCTTCACTGTGCATAGTGACATACCAAAATCTTGTTATTTTTTATTGCATGGATTGCATGGATAACACTTTACAGCTGTCAATTTTGGAGTTGTACAGCCTGGAGAAGAGAATACTCCAGGGACACCTTCCAGCAGCCTTTCAGTATCTGAAGGGGGCCTACAAGAAGACTGGAGAGGGACTTTTTACAAGGGCATGTAGAGATAGGACGAGGGGTAATGGCTTCAAACTGGAAGAGGGGAGATTTAGAATAGATATTAGGAAAAAAATTTTCACTATGAAGGTGGCGAGGCACTGGAACAAATTACCCAGGGAAGTTGTGGATGCCCCATCCCTGGAGGTGTTCAACGCCAGGCTGGATGGGGCTTTGAGCAACCTGGTCTAGTGGGAGGTGTCCCTGCCCATGGCAGGGGGGTTGGAACTAGATGGTCTTTAAGGTCCCCTCCAGCCTAAACCATTCGATGATGATGATTTTTCTGCCAGTTGAAATTCGGAATATAAAAATAGTATCTACAATTCTCTGTGTGGGTACAATACACAATGGATAGTTTATAGTTCTAATTCTGCAAGTATACTATTTTACTTAAGTTCCAATAAAGGTAACTCTTTTTGTCCACTTACACAAATTTGCTTAAGTAGTTTGCTGAATTGTGGGCCAAAGAATGCATCTGATTATTTATCATAAAAATAATAAGAAATTATATAAGAAATTAAAGATTAGCTCAGCATCTCTATCCAGACCAGTATTCTGCCTCAAGCAATACTTAAAAAACACCCCAAACCCAGAAGGAGGACAGGGGAAGACTATGGGATGCCTCACCTATGCATCCTCATGTCTTACGGCACAATGCAGTTTGGGGAAGTCTGAGCCAGAAGTTGTATCCTCATCTTTGTGTTTTAACTCTTAAACCGAGAAGGTGCCATGTGTCTTTCCCCCAAGCACCAGGCCTAGTATAGAGGAATGTTTTCTTGCAAAGTCAATTCATTTGCTTCACCCTAAGAGTTTAACAACTTTTCCTTTGCTTGTGCAACCTGTATGTACCCTGGCATGTGAGTGGAGCTACCGTCTTATATAAAGTTTGTATAGTCTGACCTTGCTTTTGTCCAAGTTATTCTGCCTGTGCAACAGCTATCTTTCTGCCTTTAGTATCTCGGCTGCTTTCAAATGTTTCAAAGTGATTAAGGCAACACTGAGGTCTATTTAATTGCTCCACTTGTTTCCTTTGAAGTGAAATACTGTTTTATACTTCAAAGTCAACATGGTAGGCCTTTATAGGATTCGGACACACATTTCTAAATTTGGCAACAACGACAACAAAAAGTTTAAGCAGGAGAACTATTTATTAAATACTAGTGTAAGTTTTAAGTTTACTCTTCAAATTCTAAAAATAAAAATTAGGATTCTACCAGAATTGCTGACAAACCTTGACTCTAATGGCCTGATCATTGCTGTATGATTTAGTGCCAATGAATACATTTTCACCGTTTCCTTGATGTCAAAGTGGTGTTTCTATATTTATAAAATGATGGGCCTCACAGAAGCTAAACTGTTTTCTGCAAATGGAATCCTAATGGCTCTTATTGATTCCATTAAAAAAGGAAGGTGCTGCTTCCTTTTCTTTGCTACAAGCATGTAGATGGTTATTTTATTTGGTTATTGATATTTTGGGCTCTGTACGTCATTAGATTTTTACTAAAATGTAAGTGATCCTAACAGTCATATAAATCTATCTATTTTTATAAAAGGTTTGTCGATCTCTTTAAAAATAATAGAGTGCCAGCTGTTGGAAAGCACTCTCCTGTTACTAGAAGTGCTCTTTACTAAAATAATCTGCCCCATTTATGCAAACCTGGTCTTGTTGTAAATATCAGTAAAGAGGGAGATCTAATTTTAGCCACCAAATTGCCTTCCTGCCTTTAGGCTGACATCTAAAACAACAACCTTCAATTTTAGAAACAAAAAGCATTCCACAAGAGTCTCTTGCAGGTTCTGAGGTAAAAATCACATCTACACAGACCTTTTATTGCCTGAAAAAGAAATACTTACACTTCATAATTAAAAACTAAACAGGGCACATAAAAGACAAAAATAAATTGTAATATGTACACACATTAGAAAGGATAAATAGCAAATATATTGTAATACTGCATTAAATGTATGCATATGTGAATTCCAGACACCCCTCCCCCCCAATGTTGTGTACATTAATTCAAAGGATAAATAAGTGCTAATATAAGACAGGGAATTTCTTAGTGTAAACAACGCCACGGGCTTTTTAATAGGCCTTTGGGCCAACTTAGAAAAACCATGTATTGCCTTTCACACTCCATATCACTTAATTTTAATAGTACTGTATCCACATGTACAATTTCAAGATAGTATAAAAAAATTAGGAATCTAAGAAGCATTCTTCACACTCATCAAAAACAGGCTGCAGACACTCTAAGGATTTTCCATTCGCTTTTACAGGACCAATGGCTGAAGACATACTGATTCATCTGTGAGTTCTTCCTCAAAGCAGTGCAAGAGTCCTTAAACATAAAAAGTCACATTAGTAATCACTGCTTAAGCCTACTAGTAAAGACTTCTGTGCCCAATTTCAATTCTGATTTGGGATTCACGCTAGCAGGATGTCAAAGTTGTCACCACTGCCTGCCACAGGTGAGAAAGATAATGAGCCCTCCGGTTTAAATGGCAAGTGACAGACAGCAAGGAGTGTTTCTAAACATGAAGCATTTCATTGCATTCATAGTGTCACATTATTTGTCCTTCAAATCCTGTTTATGTATTTCTGAGGATTCAGGGTACATCAACATTAAAAACCAAAAAATGTATGACTTGTTCTGTATGAACGTTCAATGTATTTTCTTGAAGCATGCGCATTGGGATTTTAAAAAAGACAGCTGAGTTATACTAGGACTAATTTCTGGCAACTGCATTTACTGGCACCAGAGAAAATTACAGTTCTTCACTAAAGTACTGATGACATGAGGACTTGTGGCTTGCTGTCTTTCTAAGACAGGCTATGGCCACTAAAAAAAATACATGCACAGTTGCTCACGCTCTGAGTTTTTTTAAAAAAATAATTCCTCCCACTGGCAAAGTGCATCATTAAGCAGTCCCCTCTGTTCCACTCTTCTCTGTGGACCAACAAGCGAAGTTTCTCTTCCCCCACACTCTCGGTCCTTTTCACACTCCCCCCTCTCAGTTACCCTCAGTCACAACCCTATGAAGTCTGGTGAGTTCCCAGTAACAGGCTCTCAAGCGATTGTCTTCAGCTCTTCCTGACTTGTGGAGCTCCCATGAAGAAGTCCACCGACTCGTCTGTGTGGGTTAGCCACAGAACCATGGTCTGTCTTAACAATGACAAACACTTCATGTGGGTTCTCCGAGACAAACCATTTGTCCGTTGATAAAGGCGAGGGCCACATCCTTCATTAACCTCAGGGTAAGCTGTAGCACACACTCACAATCAGTCAAGTTCCAGTGCAATCTCAGGTCATCAGGACGCAATGATTTCCCCAAAGAAAACTGTTACGTGAAATATGGGATGTGGTCAAACAGTTATGGACGATGAAACCTGAAATGATAAATCATTAAAAAAAAACTTAGAATTAATTTATTTCAACTGACAATGACACTGATCTTCATCCTGCTCTCACAGCTGTTTACTTTTGTTGCCTAAACAGAATTATTCCTGATTTTCCTGGTCAACGTAGTATTAGAGTCAGCTCTATTATTCTCCGCTCTCTGTCTGTCTCTACTAGAAAACCAAATGGGGCTATGGTGTGGCTCAGGCACTGGTGTGTGTCTGTCTGTCCACACCATTAACCTATTAACTGTGGTCGCTGGCACAGTTTTGCTTGCGTCAACCAGTGCTCTTCCACATACTGCCTGGGCATGGCTGGGATTAGCACAGGCCAAAAGGCAGACTGTGTATGAGGGGAATATCACCCTGTTTTGGGGTTGGGGGAAGAGGTTAACTGCATGAATTCAAGCTGTGCCAAGCCTGCTGGCCTCGGGGCTGGAAAACAGTCTCTGGTCTGGTTTGTTTACCAGGATAGATTTAGCCACATTGCATTTAGTATTTGGAGACGCTGTAGGTAACTCAGAAAAGCTTTGCTAAGCCATAAAGCATAACATTCTGGTTTTTTTTTAATCCTTCCGCAAAATGAGGCTATCAAAAATCTTGGATTTTTTTTTTAAGTAAGCAACAAATCTTATAGCACTGCAGATGCTTTCTTCCTATTAACAGCAGCCAACTGTGGCACATGAAGGCCCAAATACACCTCATTGTTTTTTAGACTTTCAGGCAGGGCATGTACATCACTTCAGAATGCCTGTATGATGGATAGAGAGGTGGATTGCTCCAAAGGGTGTTGCCAACCTTTTCTAGAATAAGTTTGGAGCCTACAGCAACTGAAATTCTCACTCAGCTTAAATGTAATGAATCCAAGCAAAAGGGTAAGAAGGGCACCAGTATCAGGTGCTCAATGTATCTATCACCAGACTTCTAAATCTTTGTCTAAATGGTATTAAATATATATCTATCCGCGAAGCAGTAAAAGATACAGCAACTTTTAAAAAGTGTAGGTAATGATGCACCTAACAGACTAGATTTACATAAGTTTTTTTTTGACACATTTTCTCTTAATAGTTCCAGAGAAAAGAAAAGAAAACAAACTGTGCATTGCCCCTGTAATGTGGTTCAGTACAATTTCTCAAATAAAGGAGGTGTACATGAAAGCTGACGCTCACAAACATGCAGCTCATCTGCTAAGTGAGGGTACAGTGCATTGCAAAAGACACAAGGTTTTTGTATTTGTGTAGAACGACAATATATTGGACTATATATAGCATTTCCATTAGAAGCACTTTATAAACATCTACTAAGATCCTCTTCGCAAACTTTTATTTATTTCTCTATTTTCTGAAACTCAGTTTCTTGGATTCTGTTATGAAATAACAGAAGGAATCAGTCTAAATTACTAGGAGTAGAAAAACAGTTCAGCTGACAGTAAATGATGAAAATGACATCAAGTATTTTTCCTTTCCCAATTTTAACAAAATTTAATAATTCAAAAATATTGTAAATACTTATTAAAATATTAAAGCATCTTATATTGAATATGCAATAATATAAGAAACTATATGCCATAAGCTATTTTTGTTTAATAAGCAGCTTCCTTGTCGTCTCATTCTATCACAGAACTTCACGAATAAGCCTTTGTTAACCAGCTGCCAATGCAAGAGCCTTTTGGTTTGTATTACCTCTGGGATCACCCTTGAAAAAAAATAAAAGATGAGTAATTCGCTCTCTGGCCAGAAACTTTTGTCTATCATTTTCTCAAAACAAATCACTTCTGTTGTATCAGTCCAAATGTAGTGGAGAACTGCATAATTTTTAATGCAAGGTCCTGGAGGAAACTGAATCTCTTTTTATTTTCAAAATTGCAATTGACTTAAAACATCTGCATCTAATTCTGTTCTTAATTAGCTTTTTCTACTGTTACTCTGCTGACTTCTGTGCAGTGGTTCTACAACATGACCAGTGAAAAAAACAGGGCGGAGAGGGAACGGAGAAAGTCTGATTTCCCGCAGGTTGAAATTCTTCCAGGACCATGTATTTATCACAATTCGTCTGTGACTATTTTTGACTCTGTTTTCCAAGGCCTTCCTCAGAAAAAAATTTCACTTTTTAACTGGTTTGTCATTCCACTGGATCCCTGAGATTTTTGGGTCATCTTTCAAGAATCCAATGGTAACCAGTCTCAACTGTTTCCAATTCTCATGAAAAAATAACCAATTCTTTTTGTATGACTCATGCCTATCTGTACTTATGTTTCTATATTGCAATGCAACTCAAAAAACGTAACAACATAAGCAGGGGGTGGCACTCCATCTCTCTCAGCACATAGCCAGGTTTCTATTCCTGCTCATTTTCCTTCTCTCCCTTGGGATGCTAATTTTTTTTTTCAAAGCAGCATTTTTATGTATTCTGAAGAAGATATACTACCTACTGCCCGAAGAGAAAATGACGTCAGAAGCCAAATGAAAATATACAAATCCATGTTTGAAAAGGACATTTTCTAATGGTCAGAATGCGATGCTAGATTGAAACCCTGCCTCCTGGTTCGTCTCCTAGTTTAGTTCTATTGTCCGTGAAATGGTTTATTTTTAAAAAAAATTAGTGTATTCATGTTATATATGAATAAATACTACACTGAAGTGGGTTTATAGTATTACAGAAAAATCCATGTTTTGGTGAGAAAAAAAAATCGCTGAAGTTGTGAAATCGAGCATTGAACTAGGAGATGCCAAAAATCACCAAACCCCCATCTCCCATTGTGAATTTTCCATGTGACGCTCTCTTTAATTAGAGGATTCACACTCACCTGTGCTGATCCCAAGTTTGATTGAAACAGTAGCAGGAAAAGGAAGGGACCCAGTTGTGGGCAATTGTTTTTTATTTGACTTAACTCTGTGTGGACAGAGACAATAATACTATGTCTACAATGTTGGCTGATCCTAACAGCAAGTTCTGCTCAGCCTTTGTAACTTCAAAAGATACAGATGTCGCGGGGATGGCAGAAGGCACCTTCCTCCTCCTACGAATAACTCTGTCAAATTTGAAGTCTTGCTAAAAACTGGGGATGCTTCAGAGCTCTTTAAACCATAATGCTTCAGACAACATCTTGGTGTTATCCGGGACAGATAATGAAACAAATGCAGATTAAAACATTATAAGTAGCAAACAAGGAATATTAGAATCTCTCTTGTTCCCCTGAAACTGCTGCCAGGAGCCTAGAAAGCTCCCCAAAACACTGATGAGCTCTTCTGAAGTTCAACACATCATCTACTTACCAAATGCATCTACAAAAAAATATACTTTCATGAGCAAGGGAGCGCTGCCAGAGAAGGACATCCCTTTTTTTTTGTGCTTGAGGACTGTTAAATTAATCAGGGAGAGAGATGCTGAGCCCTTTCAAAGGATTATTTTTTTAGTTTTCCCAATCTTCTTCCATTTAGCAACTGATCCGCTGCAGTCACCTTCACTGCTGTATCAACTACTCAGTTTCAGGGATGGCACCAGCAACACTGTGAATCCCACCAGAATCAGTGGTGGGATTCAGGGGGGATTCAAGGGGACTCACGGTAGGAATCTACACAAGGAGCCAGTCATGACACAGCCGCAGAGGACTTGCCGAAAGGCAGAGGGTCGCTGTCACACTCATCTCTCCGACTTATGCAGGAAGAGGGATTCACCCACCTGGTAAATTGCCGACTTTCCTCATGTACTTCCATTTCTGTGCTTTTAAATTCATTCAGTTCTTTCCGTATTGCTGCCTAATAAACAATAATGATATACGCAACCGTAAGAAATATGAATCTTAAGGAAAGTAAAGAGCCTGAAAGGAACCTGGCCCTACTCTTGCAGGTTCCCTTACAGTTCCCATTTTCCAGTCTCCCTTACTCTAATCCATAGCTCTCACACATCTCTGATCATCAACACAAACGACTTTTTTCAATTACAGCTATTTGGAGCAGTAATACACCACCAAGAAAGTCGAAGTGCCAAACACCAACAATAAACAAAGAAACACCGAAACTACTTCAATGGGCGAACCAACCCCCCACTCCCTCCCCGAAACACGGCACTTACTACAGACAAAAATGGGCGAGGGACGGGGTTACCTCGACAGTCACCTGCTGAGTATGCCACCGGGAGGGGATTATATCTGCAGGGGAGCCCCTGAGGAGCCAGTGAGCCACGCTGCCCGCGCAGGCACTGTACACGCAGCAGGGGCCTCGCAGCTCCCCACTGGAGACAGGACTTTGGGAACGCAAGATGAATAGCGATTTTTAAGTGGAATTAGTCAGTTGGTTTGATTAGTTCTATGTAAAATTACATGAAATATTTGGACATTTCAGGCTTGTGTTTTCAGCTGGCAGATACTGAAGAACAGCAGAAATTCAGGGTGATGCATAAATGCCTTGTTGCTTATGTTAGAAGAGTGATAAGCAATTTACTTAATCAAGTAATAAATACAATTTCTGAAATATTCTAATATATACTACAAGGGCTTTTGTTTCCATCCCATACGCTTTCCTACCTTCACTGTGAAATGAAATGACAGTTTATTCTTACTCACTCTTTTCTTTTACCGTTTTAAATAAAAGCAGTATCATTTCATTAATCCCCAAAGAAGCCTCATCTGGTGTGCATGCCATTCAGTGCAGAACAGACAGGCAGCATGATAAAATTATAGCATCCCCAGACTGCGGTCTCATAAATGAGAAACTTCATTTTAAGCAGGGGATGGTTCTGTTTAGCCACAACAGCGTGCTTACACGGGGCTGCTGTAACAGCTAGGGAAGAGACAGCTATTTCTGAGCACCAAATGAGCAGCAAAGACACCAGAGCTCCAGCTCCATAATACAGTTATAGTAAAATTTTCTGCTCCCACTGTAATTAGAAAAATTACTTCCCTGGGAAAAAAGGGAAAGGGAGTTTGCAGGCAACCCAGGGTTTGCTTTTCTGCTGAGGCCAACAAACATGGGATCACAGAACCAGCCTTGGGAACCTGGTCATTACAAAATTAATTGAGATTAAAACTACTACCCTAAAGTAAGTAGGAAACTACTGGTTTTTTTTCTAGTGCAGTTTACCCCAGTTGGACCTAGGTGAAAGCAGAGGTGCTGGGTGCTCTGACCTCCCACAGACTACCTGAGGACTAGAGAGTGCTCAGCACCTCCCAGAACCAACATCTATAAACACTTCTGAGTACATTTTTAATGTCTTGACCTTGACTTAATATGAGATTCGCCTTTGATTTTCGGATGAGCTGGCATTAATATTAAAATACAAGCTGAAGTAAAATCAGTGCTTCATAGTCTTTAGCTAAAAGACAGTGGGTTCTTGCACATATCACTTCATGCCAAGCTGCATAGGATTTCCATAAAATTTGGTTCAGACCAAGTGCTAAAAGGGCCAGCACTTTTTGATGCATAAATCCTACAGCTTTCCTTTTATGAAGTGGTATAGGAGGGAAATGGAAGAGTATTTTATGGCAATCTCTGACTGATCTGTTTTTTAAAAGAGAATCACAGCATCATTTGTCTCATCCTTTGTAGTTCGGCAGAGGAACTATTAACTGCAGCATGCTGGGGCCAAACTTCCCTGAAAAATGTGCTGCATGCATACGGCCAGCTCCTGCACTGATGGTTGTGGCTGAGAACCCTTACGAGGATGGAGCAGCTTCTACCTTTTTTCAATTGAATGAGTTGCAAATGTAACTCTTGGTGGCAGTGACCCAAGCTTCTGCCTGCCGAAACCTTGCCTGAACACAGGAAAAATGGGGAGGGACTCTTTATCAGGGAGTGTAGCGATAGGATGAGGGGTAGATTTAGATTAGCTATTAGGAAGAAATTCTTTACTCTGAGGGTGGTGAGACACTGGAACAGGTTGCCCAGAGAAGCTGTGGATGCCCCATCCCTGGAGGTGTTCAAGGCCAGGCTGGATGGGGCTTTGAGCAACCTGGTCTAGTGGGAGGTGTCCCTGCTCATGGCAGGGGGGTTGGAACTAGATGATCTTCAAGGTCCCTTCCAACTCTAACCATTCTATAATTCTGTGATTCTATAAATTCCATGGGTCGTGGCCATCTTTGCGAACCACGTGCCTGGCTTAGCAAGGCTTTAAAAATGCAAGAAATTCTGGTCTGAACTTCCATAGTGGAGGTGGCAAATACGCTCTTAATAGGCACCTGAGTGGGTTTTCTTAGCTGCAAGTAGTAGATGCACAGCAGTGCCATGACAATCTTGCTGCCTCCAGCAGATCTCAATCGTGATGCCAGTGTCAACAGAATGAAAACTAGAGGAAAGTCCCCCAAAAGTGACAGATGCAAGCATTTTCTTATAATCTACTTTTGTCCCTTGCCTTGTCTGCGGGAGTTAACCTGGCCCAAGGCTTGTCGGCACGACGGTCGTAATCTGGAGAGTCTGTGACCTCTACGTACTCGTTAAATCGAAGGATTCTTCTTGCTTGAAGTTCAGCCACTGTAGGCCTCAGGCTGAGCTGTAAGTGGAAGGCAGAAAATAGTCTGTTTAATAAGATGAAATAAAATAAAATAAAAGCTGAGGGTATGATGTAATCTCAAGAGAACTTTAATGGTATTTCTAAATAGGGTCACTTTCAGGTGTCTAAAAAAAGGCACCATCCTGGGAGTGCTGCACGGGAATGGGGAAGCAGCACAACCTAATTTCTTCAATTATAAAAATAGTCTTTGTTGGGCAGGTCACAGAGAATCGTGACAGTTATCCCTGGAATATTAATTGTGACTTTGCAACTGTCACACCATTTACCCCACTAGGCTGTAGGTCCGTTAGCATTAACAATTACAGTCTGCTGTGTTCAACTATAACGTTGAAAATAAGCAGGATTTGGTGGTGCCTGCCTAAGTAAAAAAAATTGGTTTTGAACATCTGGGGGTCATTATGATGCCAAATTATTTCAGTCACCTCAAACAATATTCACTTTAATTAACTAAGGACAATCATATCAAGGAAACTGTATTTTTACAGAGAAAGGCAGACTAGGGATACCTATGAAAACTCCCCCCATCCTCTCCTAGAATGAGCTCCGAAAGTCAGGGCGGCAGATCCATAATGGTTTTATGTCCAGGGGCAATGGGCACAATCCCACCTGCAGCGGCCAAGACCACTGACGTGATTAGAAGAACGGTGAAGGGACTTCTTAGGGTGCACACAGCATTGCTGCTCTAGGGAAGAGTGGATCTACAGGTGTGGCTGCCCTCAAACATACATGACAGCAGTGGTCATGCTCACAGAGGAAACATATCATTTCTCTCTCCTGCTTACATAGACCAATATTAAGTACAGCCAGACTCTGTATGCTTTTCCAGGGAAACTGGACAGGATGGAGTTTCCCCCAAGATGGACCTGGCTTATACTGCTTTTTAAACAGATTTCTAATGTGGGGGCATGACTGATGGACATTTTCAATAATGTATATACACTGATTTTTAGAATCTTATAAAAAATAATCCTACGTACACAAATACACAATACAAAAAACGCATCATCACCTTTCTACTGAGTCTACGTTTTATTTCTCTTTTGGCTTCCTGTTCTTCTTCTTCATTCTTCTCTGTTTTTAGAAGAGATAAAAAGGAGTGAATATTTAAGTATTATAACTGCTTTTTGGATTTTGTGTGCTCTCATTTCTTTTCCCTTTCCTCATTTCCCCCGATTCTGTAGACATCTCAAGCCACTGCTGTGGGTGAAGAGCACAGCAAAGAGGAAGTGGCGGCTGTCATTTCCTTTCTGTGTAACAGCAAATAAGAAGTACCCTGAAAGAGCTGCCTGATGTTTCAATTACTTGTCCTAACATTAAAATCACTCTTGCTTTTACTTCCAATGTGCCACCTATTGACTTTAGAGTAAGAGTCTAATTATACATAAGGGTCAAGAAAACAGTTTGCTCTGAATACCTGAGTCAGCTGAGCGTCCTCTATTGCTACGATGAATCAATGACAAATCGTTTCACTGGCAGTTGTTACTGCAAGTTGGGTTTGTTACTTTTGTATTTTCTTCCTGATTTTATAATGCAGGCATATGATTCAGTACTCAAGCCCTCTTGGTTAAGGGCCGCTAGCTAGACCAAATGAAGTACAGCAGAAAATGACATGTGCATTTTTTGAATGTATTTGGACGTGAGATTGAAATGTGCTTTTAACAAATTTCTGTGCTACCCAAACTTGATTTCTTGAGTGCCAGTGAAAATCACACTTACAAAGGCATGTTCATATAGACCCAGCAGTTTTTTAAACTGATGTACATTCTGAAGAATATTATTTGCCCTTTCAGTCCACTTCTGATTGTTATATGCAAAGTTAAGTTTGTTGTGGCTGAAATATCCCACCTAGAGACATCCATTAAATTCTGATCCTGTTTTATTCATGGTTGGGGGTTATGGACTCCACGTTGCAGTTCAAGGCTAACTATAAATTTAAAGGAATTAATTTGTCTATTGTGGATACAGCCAACCTGTTTAGATGAAAAGGCAGGTTTAAGTCCTGGTATAGTTGGATTTGCCCTGTCTGCTACAGCCAGCCTGCTGTGGTAGTATAAGCAACCTGGCCACAGAGGACCTTCTGTATCATGACTGATACACTGGTTGCAACACTACGACAGGTCATCCTGGGGTACTTGCAGATTTCCTTTGCTGACTCAAAGGCTCTCATGTAAGAAGAATACAAGGAAAAGGGGAAGAGGAACAAATGATAAAAAAGAAAAAGAAGAAAGTTACAGTAGGAAAAAGGCGATGCCAGCCCAAGGCCTGCTCTGTCCAACACCAACCCCAGGTTTCCATCAGCAAGATGCAATCACACAGGCTTGCTGCCAGGATTTGGTTGGAATCAGTGTTGATGGTCATTTTACTGAGATACTGAAATGTGAATGTAATTTATGGATTATTAATAGCTTTTCTCTTAAATGGTGAAGAAATGGATGGCCTGTTTCCATAGGGGAACTGTAAACTGACTAAAACTGAAGAATGGAGAGTTAAAGATTGATCTCATTTAAAAAATTTTTATTAATATATCAATAAACGAGTGCATTTGAGGACTTCCAACTTCAAATGAGAACTCTTTATAACATCTTAACCTAACAAAATCAAACACTGTGTAGCTGTTTTAGGACAGGTAAATCACCTGTAGGCTTTTGTTTAAACATAGAGTCTTTGCAATCAATAGACATAGTAACTGAGGTAATTAAACACAAACTATTAATTTGGGGTTCCATTCACCTGGGAATTGTTTGACATAAAAAATTTTGTCCCTTTATGAACTGAGTTGCTTAAGTCTCAGAAATTCTCCAGCAGCATACACAGCAGAAAAAATGCAGCTGGATATACACATCACTGTACTGCCTTTTCCTTAACTTAGTTCGTAAATTACATTCTTCATTATTCATACCTCGACATTTCTTTGCTGTCTAAACCACTGTATCTCCTAAGAAGCATGATGAAGAAAGAAATAGGGGCTCACACTGCTTAATTTGTACCTTAAGAAACAACTACCAACAGCACCTGAAATACTGTTTTTCTATAGTTTGGGGGAGGATAAAGTAACTCAAAAAAGTTGAGGTGGACATTTAGGATAGCTGAAGGTTAGCTGCCTATCTCAGGCTGTGAAGCTACCCCGCTGTGGGCTGTGGACGCAGAGCACAGATGACTGCACGAAGGGATGGCTGGACACGGGGAGCCACCTAGACATGGGAGATGAGCAAGGCCATCATCTTAGCTGCTAGCCAGAAGGTCCAGATAGGTCCCGGAGCAGGCCATCAAGGAGAGCTGGAAGCCCACCTTTTGGAGGACAACTCCAACAGGAGGCATCAGGAGCTTCCTTCAGTCCTGGGCAAAGCAGGTGGAGATTGAACCCATGGGGAACAGTCAGTCTTCTGTATGAGAGGTCAGGGGGAAGGACGTGGTTTATACATTCAAGTTGAGTTTTATTCAAGAAATAAAACTCAAGAACTAAAGGAAAAGGACTGAAATCTGGTGGCTGCTGCTAATATATTGAATCCGCTGTTTGGCAAACCGCCCTCCATCTATGGCTTTTAGGTAGATTTGATTCGTACCTAAAGGACCTATTTCCCATCTCCAACCTGCTGGGCAGTGTTGCTTTAAGCCCTGTGCTACAGAAACACTGCCCTGATACAAATTCCTACTAACAGTAACACCTACCATGTATTTTTGGTCTTTTAAGGTAAAAGTTTTGAAAGTTGCTATAATGAGCTAAGAAGATGTGTGGTGCTAAAAATAATGGGTCTGGTGCTCCTGCTTCCTTCAGGTGGTGTGGAAAATTCCAGCCCAAGGGCCACAGTTTAGCTGCAGGTATGAACTGAATCGCTTGCCCAAACAGGAACACATTAATGCACAGGAACACACTTCTGACTGCTTTCCACCTTAAAAGCAGATCTAATCTGCGCAATGTGGAGAAAAAAAATATAAACACAGCGTTCCCAGCTGCAAGTCCCCTCCTCAGATGTCCTGCTGCTGCCCTACTGGCAAAGAACCAGCCCAGTGAGCGCCCTTTGCTTGTAGGAGTCTCCAGTTAGATCTCCGCAAAGCTACGGTTTCCCTCCTTCCCTGCCTGCAGCTCCTAGGAGGTCAAACTGGGATTTGACTCCTAACTGAAACAATTTTGTTTAGCATCACTTATCGTGGCCTTCGAGTTAAACGATCCACTGGTCAAAGCTGAACAAGCAGCTTCCCTGGCATCTATACATTTCTGCTCCTGCAACTTTACCCATATTAAATCTGGTCACCTTCAGTTCTGTCAGACATTTGTTGCAGAAGGCGAAAAGAGAAGAGAGAAATTGTTCTGCCTGAGGACTGCTCCGTTCTTGACCAGAAAGTACTCCTGGAGCGTAAAACCGAACTTTCCATTGTGTCCCTATGGGATTAGCTATGTTTAGACTTCTCTGTGGGCTTGCGAGGGAAATAGAAAGAAAAAACAAACAAAGCGCTAGCCTCTTGCAGTGCTCTGGAACGCACAAAGCGGTTTCTTTTCCCTGGTTTTACAAGCAAAGATAACCATTAATATTCCTTAACTAGCATCAAGAGCTAAACCCTGTTTTCCGCAAAGCCAGTACTGGCAGGCATGCAGGTGCACAGTACAAAAAGTTCACTGTCCCTTACAAATACAGGAAAAAATACAGTTATCTTAATCCAAATTTCCTGGAAGAATAAAGTTTCTTTGCCATAATGCAATACTACAAATACTACTGGCTCAAAGCCAGTACACAAGAAACCTGTCTTTGTTAAAAACACGGGGCTTTATCTATTCCTTCAAGTGGACCCTTGAGTTATCGTAACTTTGTTTTAGTGTGGGAAGACTCAGAAGTCTGGATAGTTTTATCCAAATTGTTTTTATAGAAATACGCCTGCAATGTCCCACAATCGTACTCAGTCACAGGATTTTCAGTAACTGGTTTATCTGGAAATATTATCAAAACAAAACTTCTTGCAAGACAGATTTCCTCACTAACTGGAAATACAAAAAAAAAAAAAAAAGAAAAAAAAATAGGGACTTTTCCCAAACATCTTAAAAGATTTGGGCTGAACATAATCCTGAAAGAAACATTTAGACCTTTACCACTTAATGTAACCTCGAAGTCTGACAAATATTACTCAAACCAATACTTTCCCTTAGCTGCAGTTTACATACACGCAATAATATAACTCATTCTCCCCATCCACTGCTCAAAAACAGGAGGAAGGAAGCTTTATGAAAGAAATTCCAACTTATTCACAAAAGCTGCCTACAACAACAAAGGCATTTAAGAGATGCAAACATTTTTGAATGATCCACAGGAAGGGAATGTAATAGTTTTGATAAATAATACGCCTTAGTGCTGAGAGAGAACTTGCATGAGAGAGAACTTGCACCCTGAATGGGTTCTGAGTCAGACTGTCACCACAAACCCCAGCTTGCTTTGGGTCGCTTTGCTTTTACCCATCACCGTCAACTCAAAATATCTTATATCTTGGTGATGAGCAAAAAGCAGTTTTGGATTCTCCACGTGCTCATCCATGACTCCGCAATTTTTCAAGATCTATAATGATGCTTCCCAGCCTTCCTCTCTTGCTCTCCTTTGCCTCTTTAAGACAGCCCCCCGGCAGTAGCAGGGAAGGACAGCGGGGGACATTGAGTGCAAAGCCTGGTACGCTGCCAAAAGCTTAAAGTAAACAAGCTGGAACAGGAGAAGAAATCTATTAACTGCTTTCCAGTCTTGAGCTACTTATTGCAAAATCAGTGAACAGAATAAACTATGGCAAAAGGAATATTAAATACATCACAGGTTTGTTGTTAGATTAGTTATCTAGAGATTAGCCAGAGAGAGAGGGTAGCGAGGACGGCCAGCTGGTGCTCCCAGCTCAGTGGCCGTATCCTGTCCCACCAAAGATGTTTTGTAATTCCTTTCTCACTTAGTCCAGCATGAGCAGTTTGTCATATAAGAAACTGTTCGTATTTCAAATTTTATCTTTATTTATCTATGCAATCTATAGGTTCAGAAATTATAGTCTTAGAAAGTCTGTTCACATTATGTATTGGACAGATGTCCCTTGAACCCTCTCCTGTGCACCATAATGCATGAACTGTAGCTTCACTTTTCAATAAGACATGGCACTATTTGGCTTTTGAGAGGTTAGACAACAGCAGTAGGATTTCATTAGCATGGATGGTTGCCTGAAAGCCAATAATTGCTATGTCTCCTTGATTTGCTGGCCTGAGCAGGTGAGAGAGTGATCAGCCCATGGACTTAGTCAGGTAGACAGCCCACTTTCTTTTCTTCCATTAGCGTGCTGTGCACCAGGGTTGCACAGATGAATTCCAACTTTTCTGATTGATTGTTGGTAATAACGGCATGATACCTGCTCTTTCAGTTACATCAAGTGTGGAAAGTTCTTATACCTTAAGAATAGAAAAGGTTTTGGATTTGCTGCTGTGTGTGAAATGCCTCCATGTGCATTCTCTTCATTTACTTCTTCCACTTAAGCATCAAGTACTACCTACCCTTGCAGAATGAACACAGGGCTAGAGGAGCTGGGCATGACAACTGTTACAGTATGTGTTTAGGTAACGTCCATATTATAGGAAGATTCGTAACGGAAGACAAAAAATACCTGTTCTGAAGCATTTGGGTAATTGCCAACCTAATTGCCTAATTGCCTAATTGCCAGCCTAAGAACAAAACCAACATAAGTAAATGTTATAAAATTAAATAGGTATAGAGGGTAAACATCCAATGTATTCATTCCTCTGCCCCTGACTATTTGAATTATAGAATTAAATTTTTCAAGAGGGATACTGAGGAAGAATTTAATCAATGGGAAGATACTCAGTGAGAACATCTCATGCAAGTTTCAGTATAGAAGATGTCAGAAGTGGATATGAAGGCCAGCATGCTGAATTAGTTGGCATGTATCTATTCACTTTCCCCTCAATGCTTCACCTTTCCTCTTTCTACTTCACCTTTCAACCTCTGCTCTTATATCCCACCTCTGCCTCCTGTTGATATTCCCTTCTCCTTCTCCTAAAAATAAGGCAAAAGTTTAACCAGCCTAGAACTACTTCAAAGGGATATGTAAGTCATTCCTGGTCTTTGGGACCAGCTTCAAGAAGTGAGTTTGAGACAAGCAAAATTCAGCATCTTGAATATATGCAATTTTCACGGCTACCATTACAGGTTAGTATATAGATCTAGTGTCAACACACTAGACACACTAAACATTTTCTATAACATAATTTCTCTCCAGTTATGGCTCTAACACTACAGCAACAATGATAGGCTTCCATATGAATCCAACACATGCTCACTTGCTAAGTAAATACTAGCTGAAATCTGAATAAAATACTTACGCTTGAGGATATTTCTTTGCTCTAGCTCTTCAGTTGTAGGCCTCTGGCTAAGTCTCCTGTGAGAACAAAGTGATTGATTGATTTAAAACTAGATCCAAACAACACATTATGATTTGTAATACAGCTTAAAAGGTGTTTCTCATATGGCCATGCTACTCTTTGCCAGCAGAGGTATTTAACAACCCAGGCAATTTCCAGACACAGTTATAATAACTGTGCATGTGACCAGAGTAGCGAGTGGCCATTTGTTTTAAAAGATGTACTATTGCCACTTGAACACATAAATAACTGGTACTTGCATAATGTTACAGAAATTGTACAGCAAATTTAAATTTCTCATTTACAGGCAGAATTTTATGAAAGAGGTCATAAACCTTTTTTCTCCCTAAGCACCAGAATTATGATCAATTGTGCAAACGTAAGATTGTTCTTGGATATTTTGAATGCAAATCCGATTCTTTTTTTTAAACAAAACATAAGCTGTGCATTCCTCACTGATTTGTATATACAATACAATTGGGAGTTTTAATTGAATGTTAATTTTAGTTACCTATACATAACAATTGTCATTAAAAAAACCCCAACTCTCAGGTATTAAATTTCTGGTTCGTATAGCAGAGAATGTGGTTGATATTGTCTCTATGTTTACTAAACACGTTCACTTGTGCACTTGAGAAGAGAAGCAAGAAAAATTTCAGCAGTAAAATTAATTTGGCAGCTGCGTTCAAAAATAGGTGCCTCTCTGTCCAGCAAACCTCGCACAGTTCACTACAGATTAACTTCAGCCTCATGAAACCCATCTTATTCAAACCATGCTTGGACTTTCAGACTTGGCAGGGAGGATTGGCAGGTTTACCCCAAGTGACCAGCCCCTGCTCTAGGAAGTCCAAGGCTGGGACCTGACCTGACCCTGACCCACCTATGGGAACAGGTTTCCCATCAGACCTCGATGCTGGTGGGTGCTGACCACCAACATTACAGTAATTCTAATTGTAATGTCCCTGCGCAAGATGCTCAGGATGGGGACTGGAGCAACTTCCGCAGTTCAAGCCCCCAAGGGAGCACCAACAAGCAGGATGTGATCACCAGAACTGGGATTCGGTCAGGAAAGAAGTGACAATAACAATGCTGCTTTATTAGCAGAAGAAAAATGACCCTTGGGCCAACAGAAGTATTACTCTTATGGTTAACTAATGAAATAAATGACTTAGCCAGCCACCTGATTCACAGAGACACTCAGCTCATTGTCCAAGTGCCGATGCAGGACTGCCGTACTCTGTACTGAAGTGGTACTGGCTGGAATATCCAAAATCTGGAAGTGTCCAACAAACACAGAACATCATCCAAATCTGCCTGGACAACATTTCTGAGCACAAGAGAAACAAGGGCAGGTCTGGGAAAATCCAGGCATGTTGTAGTCTATTCTCAGCGACCATGACAACCAAAATTAATGTTTATGAGGATTTTGTTTTTAAATGCTTGTAAAAACGCAAGTGAAAATTAGTCTTTTTTTATGCAATGTTCTCAGGTACAGGAAAAGAAAGTTGCATATATCCCATAGCAGTTAAACAGCATGAGAAAGACATGCCTCAGAGGTGAGCACAGTAAAACACTAAACACTGACCTACAAAGTCAGCCTCTCTCCATTTCTTTTGCTGGAAGCAGCATATGAATTATGACAGAGTTAGACAGCAGGAGGAGGCTGAGGAGGGCTGGGAGGGACGAACATGCACAGGCATGCTCTGTGTGTCAGGAACTACTACTCCGTCCGAGGTGGGGATATACAAGTGCAAGTCCCTGCTAACCAATGTGAGAAAAATCTTGAACCATGGCACTGATTATCCTGGAGTCACTCTTACTCTCCTCCTCTTTTTTTTTTTTTTTAAAAAAAAAACACAACACCAAACAACCCAAAACCCCAGAAGCTCTCCGATTCATTTCTTGCAGAACAAAAATGCGTTATCGGCATTTTAAAGTTTTTTGAGAAATAGAAATACTGTTTTCCAGGCAGTTGTGCCACAAAGATCCTGCACCACACATTGGGCTGCATTTAAAATGTGAACCCAGTGTTCTTGATTCTCTTCCTCCGCCTCCGCCCAGTGAAACCACATTTATCCTGCCACTGATACCTCACTAGCTTCGTTCCAATCTGATGTCTGATTTCCTGCCTCTCCTCTTCAGATGTACGCTGCAAGATGTTTTTGTCTTCTAATTCTTTCTTAGATGGTCTGTTGCCAAGTTTGATAGCAAGAGTATCCCTGCGACGAATTTTACTTGCCAAAGAGCCTGAGGAAAGGAGGAGGGGGGTAGATTTAGTTCATTCATGCTTAGGTTACAGACACAAACTCTGAGTAGAAACTTTAATACCTCCCCAAAGCAGCCTTGTTCCCACATGCAGGAGAGGAATTTTAATTAACATCAAAAGAAAAAATAGTTTTAGCTCAGTTCACAACAATAAAAAGCTGAAAGGCTTGGATGAAAAAGCGACCAGCCAAACTGATAGAGGAGTTTTATAAACATCACTTGTCATCTGTGAAGTGATAGGATAAAAATGACAAAAGTGTCTTTGAAGTCTGATACATTACAGGTTGGTTTATTTATCCACTTCGTATATTTAGCAACCTGCTGCTCTTTTTCTTCAGCCTTAAATGGTTTAGCCTTGTTCTCTCATCTTTGCCCTCATTCTTCTTTTTTTTTTTTTCAATTTAATACCACTTAGTTCTTGTATAGTCCTTTTCATCTTTAACTAATTTGTAAATTAAAACAAAAAATACAGTTTAGAGAAGTGCTTTGAGTTCTTGTAAAGTAACCCAGGCAGGACCTCCCTGGCACTGAAGCAATCTGTTTATCCATAAAACAGATACAGCAGGGACAAGGGCCGTGCAATTTTGCCAGTGTTCGCTTCAGCCAGCTGTGGAAGGAAGAGCATATTTCATGACCTTTAGTCCCTCCTTTGTTTCTCGATATTCTGACTGAGGGGGCTACATGTGTCCTAGGTCGGCAGGTTTTCATGACATTAGATGGTTTGGGAAGACCACAGGCTCTCAGCTCACTTCTCATAAGCCACCATGCTGCTATCTGAATACATGAGTTTTTGGTTGCTATCACTCTGGATCATATTCAAACCAAAGGCAGAACTGTACAAGACTTCAGCCTCTTGAGCTAGTGGGCCCTTCACCTTCTGCTGCACCAGCGTCCAAGGAAAAAAGAACCATCCATTTTCCCTCAACGGCCCCCCCAACCCCCGCTCCAGTACACAGCACTTTCATGTTCAGGCCTTCTTCACCAAGCAAAGCGAAGCACCTCCTCCTCAGTGGCTGCAGGCAAGGCTCGCAAGCCATGGTTAGATGGTCATTTTATTCTGACTTAAGGCCACCCTGCAGGTGGTAGGGGTAGCGTTGCCCTCCTCTCTACCCCTGACAGGTTGTTGTTGCCACCTCCTTTGCTCCAGCAAAGGTGCAACCATGTGGTGCGCTGGATCAAGGAACCAATTCTACTGAAAATCAGCCACCACTGTAAAAACAAATGTGCACTGGCCTAAGGACAAAAGGAACAGCCGGGAGCAGGGGTGAGGCAGAGGGTGGGTAGCACAACCCCCTTCAGCAGCAGCAAGGACTTCTGCCAAATGATATATGGTGATGATACAACCATGACCCCAGATGAAATTTCAAAGCTATAAACCCACAAGTAACCCACTGTGATCTGCTCTGTCTGCTAAGGTGCTCCAATGCTTAAAAACACCCTGATCAAAGAGGAACAAATGACTTTCAGACAGTCAAGCTGCTCACTGATGGGCCTCCTCTGTTTTCCACCCCTGCCTGTTACCCCCAAAAGAAACTCAAAGATTTCTAGTGCAATTCAGTTGAAAACTACACTGGTGCTTTAACAGTCGAGGTTCATGACATGGGCAAGCCAAATCAATGGCTCCCTGATGCACTAATGTTGAGGCCTTGTTCCATCATGTTCTCCTGAACCAGCTCCTCCCACCTCCACTCCCATCTGCGCAATGCTTGAGCTGCTCCCACCATTGCACGGGCCCCCGCAGGTTTCTCATCTCAATTATCTGGGAGAAGCGGGACACTCATTTCTCAGTAGCAGTAAAATATTAAATCATCTAAAACCATCCCATGCAGCCATACCCTACTTTCTTTACTTTGCATAGCATGGGTCAGGCATGTTCACATAATGCAATGTGCCTACAAGGTAGCCTGCAACTTCTTGGCAGGATGCCCTACTACAGAACCAGATCCTGGAACAGAATCAGCCATGGATTGATGTGCTTGCTAGCAGCTCCATCTCAAAGTCTTTCTTCTCCTGAAGGCCACAATTTAATGGAAGGAGCTGCAGAAAATCTCACTGGGTGTAGATGTCTTTGGACTACGCTCAGCCAGCAAGCTCCAGTTAGCAATCTGGATGCCACCACAGCAACTTAGTAGGCACTCTGAGCCAGCCTAGGCCAAACACGTATATTAGATATACCCAAAGGCGGCCAGCCCTTCCCAGTACACCCTCCTTGTCAGGAGCTTACTTTCAGCACTTGCATTATCATCATCGTCATCATCATCATCATCATCTGTGTACAATATTGGTCCGTCAGAGTCCGAGTCACTGCTGTGGCTCTCCCTGCTACTTTCACTCTCGGGAGGGGCAGCAGCGTCAGAAGCCTCCTCCACCGGTTCAGAGTGTGCCTGGTCAGGTGCCTCCGCTTCTTGGTCTTCTTTGGTAGCCAAGCTGTTAATTCAGAAGCAGACATGGTATCACATTAAAGCAAGCAGCACAAAACACAAATGGGAGAAAGACTACATAAGTATGAAAACAGAAGTTCTGCTACTCAAACTATCTTCTCTCTCTCTAAAAAACATACATATATAAAACATATATAAAGTACGTGTAGGTGTACACATATCTGTATGTATGTTGGGAAAAAAGATGCAGTCTGGAATGACAGGCTGCAAAGCCTGTATAATGAAAAATCCTAATTCTTTTTTAATTCTTGTGGGATGCGACCAATAGTATATAAAAGTTACTAAGAAGAGAAAAACAGTGAGAGGAGTGAGTTGGAGAGCAGATGGGAGTGCAAAGCTTCCTGTTCTGGAAGCCTAACTCTATTTATTGTAGATACAGTTTTACTGCTGTTGAGTCCAAAATGTTCGTGTCCATCACTGATGAACATGGAAATCAGCAGTAGAGTGCTCTCTGCCTTAGGAAAGTCTTTATGTAAAGGAAGGGTAGAATGAGGGGAGAAGCAGCACGGGAACATAATGCTGGCACAGAGGAGATACGAGCAAGAATTTAAAGGGAAGTCTCTAGGCCACTGGCATCTAAACTAAACTCTCTTAGGTTATTATGAAAGATGCTGGTTCTCATGGCACGGAAAGACAGATTAATAAGTCAGATTCTTTTTTGCTGCCAACTATTTTGCTTAAAAAATGTAATAAGGACCTTGGTCTTGACCAGATTTTATAGTATCTGAGACTTGGACAAGCTATTAGGCAGTGACAGACCAAACACCTACTAACTGAAGCCTGAAACTGTCATTTTCAAGTCTGCAAGTAAATTCAGCTATTGAATTGAGAGCTTTAGCAGCGAGACATTTAATGATACCCACCAAAAAAAAGTAAAACCCCCTTGTAATTCAGCATCATTTCTCGTTTGCCTTTATGAGAGAGAAAGAAAAATGTTACCAGCTACTAGCTGAACTGCTGAGTGGTCACATTAAGCCACACAATGGCGCAGGAGGCAGGTTATGAGCAATGACCTTCTGGGGAAACATGAAGTACAGCAGGTGAATGGCTCAAAGACATAGGCAAAGAACAAACTGTGCTGGGAGGCAACACTGCTCTGGGCCTCCAGAAAAAGGACACAAACTGTTACCAGTCAGCAGAAGAAACAGACGAGATTCCCCACATGCCTACAGTGTCCCTTACGAGAAGAAATGTGGCTGCCTTAGCTGCGGGTCATACCACTTACCCGTGACAACCACACCGTGTTACCTTTTTGTGTCTTCTCCACTAGCATCTGGACCGCTGTTTAGGGCCGTACTGCTCAGGCTCTCATCTGTGCCATGCTCAGTCTGGAGAAGAGGTTTAGTATCCGATCCGGGGACGGCTGGCCCTGCCATGCAGCTGTCTGACACATCTTGGGCATCTGAGGAGACTGTGGGCTGAGCGGCTGCAGTGGGAAAAGGAGGTGGAAGTGGAGGTGGAGGAGGGGCAGCTGTGGGAGGAGGGGGCACAACAAGCTTGCTCGGTTGGTCTGCGTCCTCCGTTTCAGAAATTACTATGGAAGGTTGCTCAGGCTCAGGTTTTTCTGCCTTAGCTTCCAACCTGTTGGCTGTGGCACCTGAGAGGGAAGAAGCAGCCCCATCCGGCGCTGTTCGTGGGGCTGACTGTTTCCCAGGTTTCTTCTTCCCCCTGGGAGTCCCTGATGTGCCAGATTTGCTGGAAGTCTCCTTAGAGGCTTTGGGATGAGATGATGTGGACGAAGGAGATGGTGATGAAGAGGACTTGGAGATCGGTGGTTTTTTTGCATGAGAGGAACTAGCTAAAATAAGAAAAGATAAAGCATTTTACAGTCTTGCAACTATATGATTTTTGCACCACTCTTTCTGCATGGATTCACACGTGCTGATATTTAAAAAATGAAAAAAATTACACTTGATACTTCTACAATCCTTCATCTATATGCTTGAGACGAGTAAATGTTGCAGTTCAAATTTCACCTTTGAGGTGGGAAAAACAGAAACAATGAGTACTTGCCCAAGAACAGTGGAGGGAAATCAACCTCACAATTGGGTGAGAGTTTGATTCTAGCGTTCTGCATTGTCCTGTTACAACTTGCCCGGACATCTTCTAAAAAGTCCACTGCTTATTCCAAATGTGTTTAGTGCCCTATTTAAAAAAATGGCTACCAGACAGAGAAAACTGCCTGACCTTTTCTGTTACGTGAAATTTTGGCCTGAGCACTAAGAGAACACCATGATTTTCCTTATGCTTTTCCGTGAACACCTCAGGACCATTATGGATATCAGTTAATAACCTTTCACAATGTTATTGCAAATGGTGTGCTCCTAGTTAACGGCAAGCAGCAGAAGACAGCAAAACGAGATGGTACTTTCAGGTCCAGCTGGGCATGTCCATAAAACTGAGGTAGAAACCACTGATCTTGCTCTGCATAAATGATCTCCAGAAGGGAGGAGGCATTGAAGCCCTCCTGTGTATACTGGAGGTTTTCGTCTTACCAGTGACCAACTCAGGTGGCCTTGAAAATGTAGTGGCACAAGGTTTTGACACTAGCTGTACAAGCTGGCCAGTCATGTTGTTTAATCTTGTGCTGCTTACTATATTGAAGCATGTATTTATCACTGCTCAAGTTTGCAAGGGATTTCAGCTAGCCTGCATGCCCATGTGCATTCCAGTCACATTTCTGATTGCTGTGTTGATGCACCCATCATCTGGACTGGGAGCTTTCATTTAAAAAGCAATAAAAATGACAAGCATCGTAATGATTCAGTTCTTTTCATCAAAATGCATCCAACTCAAACACTTCTGCTGTAGTAAAAATGCATTAACCTCAAGAGAACAAACAAAAGCATTATAAAGCTACACAGCAGCCTTGCGGCTAAGCTTACTGAGAAAAACAGAGAGCTGTAATAGAAATCTGCTGAAAGGCCTACTTTACTTATAAGCATTTAAATAAAAACAAAACCCCAGCAGATTAGGACAGAACCAAAATACAGATACTGGCCATAATAAGCTCACGATATAAAAATAGCTTTCACAGTGAGACTGTTCTCAGTATCAAAGAAGATGGAAAATAATTCAGAAGACACATTATACTGGTTCTCTTCCGTAGCTGAATGTTATGGTTTATAAACATTTAGAGTGCTGTGAGTCTTTCAGTACATCTGGAAAAATCTGCAGAAACTCATGACTTCAGGCAAATCAGTCCCTCTTTGTGCTGCAAGGTAAGTGTAAGGGGCACAGTAGTGAATCCACTGATACTGCACTAATCATCCACATCAACTACAAATCACTGACTTAACTTACCAGCAAAACAAAAGGAAGCAAAGAAATGGCATAGGCATCAGTTCGTAATTGCAGAGGAAATAGATGGTGGCTCCAACCTGCATATTATTTAGCAGAAACCTTACAGAGTAAGTGGATGGCATTAACAAAGGGCTCTGGTTCTGATCCAGCAAAGCACTTAAACACAGGCTGGAGGTGAACTGAACCAGTTACATACTTACACTTAAGGGCCCCAGCATAATACCAGTATACAGCCACACTGTAATTGTTGCTGGGAAAATGTCAAAAGATGTTTCTATTGAAAAACCCCTTACATTATTCTCAAAACCTTTCTGGACCTGCAATCAGATACAGCAACTTGAAAGATTTCTCCCAGGGAAAGTCCCCCCCTACGCTTTCACGTGGGTCAAAAGTGCTATTGCTATTGTTGATTTTCACTGGGCTGCCTGACAATTTTCTGTCATGCCTCTTTTTCAGTAGAAGATTTGAATTTTGTTTAAGTGAAAAATTTCATGGCTGCTACTTGCCTTTTGGCACACGTCCACGCTTATTTTTAAGTCCCCCCCTTCTCCCAGCTCCACTATTTCAGTTTGGAAATCTGCTGTGGTGCCCACAGGAGAGCCATGGCTCAATTGTTACTCATATTCTTCTTCTCCTTCATGGGACTGGATCCCTGGCTGCATCACAAGTTCACTTTCATGAGGATCTGCTAAACCTCTTGTACTAAATACTGCTCCTGATCAGCTCTATTTCTTAAGTATTGCCCTTCAAATGAACACAATGTACCTAATGTTGGAAAAAATTACCAGTAGAGTATATAAGGAATATATTGATATACTTCATACTCATATGGTCTCAAGCATTACATAAAATTTCAGCAAGGCTACTAAAAGACAAATCTGGAATCTGAATGTATTTTAATTTAAGAACTGAGATACCGGAGAGCTTGTTACCAACCTCTGGTCTAAACATTTCTTTATGTGATGGGTTGTTTTATTTCTGAAAGGTCTGCTGTTATAAGGTTCCTTCACCTGGGAAGAACTGAGTTTTCCAGCTGAATGTGAAACACAAGCAGCAAATTCGGGGTTTTAAAAATATTTATTCTTGTGGTTGTCTGATGCAGTAGGGACAGTTAATACCAAGTTAATGGATATTTTATAGCAGAGTTATTATTGTAACTCTAGCAGTCTTGCAATGTTTTCAAACAGTCCTCTTCCCTGTGCTTTAAATACAAAACATGCCAAAATGTACAAGCTACGAAGAGGTATACTTGGAGAGAAAACTGGAGGGACTGAAAGGCTTTGAAAGACTGACAGAGGATTGAAAACACAAAGATTGTATAAGTTGGCCAATGCATATATACAGTCCATTCATCATAATACTGCTTGTATTCAAGTTATATTTGGATGTTTTCATTTTGGTCATTGTCTAAATCATAACCATTCAAACTTGAGATCAGTACCTTACAAACAGCTACCTATAATATTTAATCTAGCATCACTGCTGAATTTTGGTTTGAAAGTGTAGTGATAAACACATCTGCCATGTGCCTGATCATGGATGTTTTCCATTTCCAGTGTGTATTTAGAATCACAGTAAGCCATCAACCACCTCAGGGAAGCCTGTCCATTTCTAATGAGTTATAATTCTTTTTATTTTTGCAGCTAAAACAACTCCTACTCAACAGTCTTTAAAGATGTCTTCATGGTTATATCCTTTACCTCTTTGAGATTTTGTAATCTTGCCAAATTAATCAGAATAGTAGATATTTCCAGCAGAAAGTTACAGCAATACCAAGGTGGTTTTACTTTGGGGCAACTCATATGTTTGGTTTCAGAAGTCACCTTTTTTTCCTGCCGATTCTTCAGGAGTTCTCCAAGTCACTCTGTTGCCAGCATTCACACTTGATCTGGGAACTCAATATAGTCTCTGACGTGCTTGGTGTTGTGCGTAAGTTCATTAAACAGTGGTTTGCCTGCTGTCTGGGGTGTTTGCAGACAGCAAAACCATAGCTCACTGGGAATCTAGCTAAAAACATCCATGGCATGCCCTTTAGTAACACTGCTGTCTACAAAGGCAGAAGTGATCCTGAGACCAAGCCAAGCACCCCCATGCACATGCACCCACCATAACTGGCACTGCCTGTGCAGTACTCACCAGCTTCTCGATTTGCACCGTGACTTGTTGGCTTGGGCGGTGGGAGAGGAGGCTGCTTAGCAGGAGCCTTTCCCTTTTTTTTAGCATGAGGTGCTTCGTTACTCTTATGGCTGGTGGTGGTGGAAACGGCAATAGCATTTTTTGGTGGCAGCGGAGCTTTTTTAGATTTAGGCTTAGGCTTGGGTGGTGGCGGAGCATGGGATGCCGGTATTTCTGGGCAGTGATCAGTAGTGCTCTCTATGGATAAGAAAGTGAACAGAAGCCAACTGACACAGACATATGCCACGTACATTCAACAGCAAGCCTGACAACAAGGACTACTTTTTGCTGCTTGAGCTTTTGGGAATCAGGAGAGACTTTTTCATCTTCTGCCTCTTATTGAAGTATTGTCTCAGAAAAAAATTACCATCCGTCTCAATTCAAGTACTTCTCATGGAAGATTTTTGCCTGGCACTTCTCTCAGTCTCATATATTCTTGACCTCCAAGGATCATCCTTAACATTCATTATCTCCAACTAGACTGCTGGCTGCGAACTAAACAAGGGAAATGCCATTTACTCCTCTAACAAATTCCTTCGGCTTCTTTCCAGCCCTCTGAGATCAACAGGCTATAAAACTCAGATTCATGTGAATCTGAATGTGAACAGGACCATTCTCTCAGCCACGGGTTCAAATATGGCTACGCAGCTGAATTTTTCCCCTGAAGCAACCCATTCTCCTAAGCTGCAGACTGCTTGCTCATAGCAACTTTATTTTGGGTATCTTCCCCAGGGTATTTCTACTCTTCAGAAAAGAGATGAAGCTAAATTGAATAGTATATCATTTGCCATGGGAATGCTCTCCTCTCCTGCAAGCTCTTTGGGTACTGTCACAAGACTGCACTTTCAAGAATCAGCAGTTCCTTACTCAGCAAGCATTTGGACCGTATCTATGGTGTGTGGTGCAATAGGAACGGCTAGAATGAAAGAGTGAAAGAGGTAGCACTGAGGACCCAATGTCCACAATGTGCATTTCAGGAGACTTGAATTTGGACTAGCTTCAGTTCTGGAAATTGCATGCCCGGTTGTGGTGGGAGCACATATTCCTGAATGCATCTTTTGGCTTAGTTTCATCCAAAACAAACCTGGCTTGTGTGCTCTGCAAACCAAAGAAGGGTAAGTGGGGATGACCAGGAAATTCACTCCATAAGTGCATGCCTAAGGTGCGTGATGTTAATGTAGGTAGCCATTTATAGGTGACATAAAATTTTGCAACATAATCGCTATGGTTGTAAGACTAGCCGTTCCCAGATGGGAATCTTTATCTATTCAGTTACACCAATTCTGCGCCCATTCAGTCTCAAGACAGACTTCCCAAGCCTTCCAGAAAAAGGATATTATAAAAGCAAGAGCATACCACCAGAACCTTATGGGCTTTATATGCATCTTGCTAAAAACTACAGTGGCTGGGGAAGAAAAGAGCCAAGCAAATATTGCAAGGACTTCTAACAGTCTTTTATAACTCGAGAGGAAACCAATTCATTTCTTGCAGTATGTTCCTGTTAGAGCCTCACTCTTATACACATTAAATGGTTGTTCCTGGATCTCCTGTCCATTCCCTGCTCTCTTCCTTCCCACGTAAAAGATTCCCAAGAGTTAAGCAGCATCTTTTCATTTTAAGATTAGTAGGTGAAAAACAAATGATGTGTTGGACAACAATGACATTCTTCATCTCAGAAACAAAGCCCTTTCAGCCTCTAGCTTAAGGCTTGTTAACATGAACCTAATGCATCACCTGCAGTTATTAAAAGCAACATGCACACGTATGTCTCCTCATGAACTGAAGGAATTAATATGAACTGTCAAGTGTCTTCCTCCTTTATTTCCAGCCCATTATAGACTAATACGCTCTTGCTAATGTTTTGCAAGAGCCATTGCATAGCAATCTTTTACAGCTTTCAAACAGATTCTTTTGTGCACTGATTCTTGTACTGCCTTTTAGTTTTCCAGAGAAAGAACTCTGGACCAGAGAAAGACTTCGGAAGAAGAAAGAAACATACATATTTGTTACATTTTGCTCTCCTCTTTCATAGCAAAAAGCATCTCCTTGTGAAATTCTACCTACCTTCACTCAAAGTTGAAAAACTCTCATAATTCTGAAAAAGCAGGACATTTTAAAATTTTAATTCCATTAATAACAAACATGGCAAGAGAAAATAAGATTTTGTATTTTGAAGATCTTGAAGGACATGATGATCAGAAAGAATTTCAAGTGTAAACAATTCTTTGAGATACCTTCTACTTATGGGTCCAGCATGCTAAAATTTCATTTACTAATAAGAAAGAATTTAAAACTCGTGTACTTATACATCATTACCGTGTTTTGTTTCCAGTCATATTAGTAGACAAAATATTAAAAAAGTGAACAATAACCTAGTAAAAAGAAATACACCATTCACCATATTTTAAAGACATACAGTGCAATCATTTAGAATATCAGTCGATCTACATTAAACTATATAACTGACTAAATTATGTGTGTTAACTTATCTTCCAATTCAGGAAAAAAAGTACAAAATATAAGGCTACAGCTTTACTTAGTTGCAAATAAACACATCTTAGTGACAAACAACTAATAATTTTCAAATTTTGTTTAGAGAAATAACTAAAAACTATAAACGAAACCCAAAAAGGGGACAGTTTATTCACATCAAAGTTCTTGCTGGCAGACTTCAGCTGTGATTAAAACTGTCAATTTATATAACATTGATTTTAACCGAAATACCTTGCCATCACTGGGATATCATCTTTATTCAGGACAGCTCTTTCCATACTGTTACATACCTCATATCAAAGACTGGCAGACTGTTTCTGCACAGCAGCATTCTATCTGCTCAGATAGTTACAGCTCTCATAGAGCTTTGACTGTCCCTTGGTTACGTACATGCTCTTTTCTTGGCCTTGATCAATGAATCTTCTTTTTGCTCATAGCCATGAGGAAAGCTGTGGTGAAGATGATTGCCTTTGATCATATCATCCGTCTTGGCATCTTATTAGCTTTGTTGTTTTTATCTTTGTTAGCTTAATCTTTTTTATCTCATCAGATATAAACTTGACTGCCCTCAGTGTCAGTCTGATCTTGTCCAAACTATTGTTTCTAATTTACTCTTGAGATACAGATTTCCACTTCCTACCTGACCAGTCCATTATACCAGCTTTTGCCAGCGACAAGCCAAGTTTTGAAGTAGATGCTTTTTATTGCTTTTTCTCTGCTGCCCCTCAGGCTTTGTAAACATTTGCTGACTGTCCTCCGTCAAATTCCCCTCTACTGTGATGCCAAAGCTGACAATTTTTAGGCTGCCAGCATTGTGTTTGTTATCCTGGTCTGGTCCCCTCTTGTTTTTCAGTGCCTAACCACAGTGTCCTCTCTTTTACTGCAAGTCCATTGGAACTCTACTATGCTTTTCTGCATTTATTTAAGACACTACAATAAATTTCTGGTGTGTATATATATAAGTACTGTAGTAATACAAATAACTAATAACAGCAACAGTGCCTAGATCTTGAACAGTGATGGGGATGGTCTGATGTCTGTAAATGGCTCAAGATACAATTATGTTGTAATTGTACGCCCCTAACATGATTCTGCTTGAATATGGACACTTGGTCTTCATGCCTGCTCTTTCTTTTTGCATCTTTTGCCAAAACAAGGAGGCATCTGAATCAGTTCAGACACTTCTATTTGTTCAAACCAATCCCCAGGTACCTTAGTACCAGCTGCAACGTATTTTTATTGCTGTTGTTTTTCTTAATGTAGACATCTGTTCATCACAAACTGACCTTTTAACAAAAGGTCTCCAAAAGACCATCAGATAGGAATATCTTGTATTCACTGCTGCCTTGATCAAGACATCTGCTGTAAAAGCAATCTGTCTATAAATTACTCTGTAAATAGGAAAGCAAAGCAAATGTTAATGTCTCATTAAGCATTTGGATCAATAATATGTTTATGTTTAGAATAAATTTTCCCAAGGCCAAATTTTCAAGAAAGCTCACTTTGAGACCAGATTTTCTTCTTACCAGAAACTGTGATTGGGTCCAGACTCTTAAGAAAGCTGTGTTCTCAGGTAAACACCTAAATGATGCTTGGGGTTACAAAGTACTCAGTATACAGCAGCTCTTGTGGGGACTCATGAAATCTCAAAGACTTTCAGAGAGACGCTGGTGTGCCATATGCACTGGAAAATCAGACGAATTACTTTGGAAGCTAAATGTGGGACCTTTTGCAAACTCTGGACCAAATGGACCTACAAAAATCCTGGGCATAGTTTCAGAAGTCATACGTGACTGGGTTGAATAATCCAAGAATTTGTTCTTTACTTTTGTGAACTTCTAAGGAACCAAAGGCAAAGGTTTTCTACCCCAGGATTTTGTCATACAGTACTGGTATTTTATTTCTACAGCTAGAGCAGTGACATGAAGCTAGCTCACAGAAAACCAGTAGTGCTGCAGCACAAGCACATAACCTACATCAACTGCAAAGCACCATTCTCCTGGAAGAAGACCGCAACTCAGTGGAGTAACACTATGTAAAATGTAAGTTGGAAATAACGTACAATTTGTTGACTTTTGCAGGTGACTCCCTGCAAAATGAAACTCAGTAAGAGTTTTGAGAATCCTGAGTTTCCTTTCCAGCCTATTCACAGAGCTGTGTTTTGATTAATCAGACCCTAGAAGCTGTCATTCAGAAACATGGGACACGGAGCAAGACAAGGTGTCTTTTGTCTCTTTTTTTGACTCATTGACTGTGCTGATGCAGGTGGCCAACTCATACAGATCCTTTCATAAACTTCAGATTTAACCAACTCCATTTTTTGTTCCTACTATTGCTACTAAAATTCTGTTCAAGAAAAGACCCATTCTAATTGTTAGAAAGCTTCCTTTAATTTCTAGTATAAATGTATTTCAAGCCACTGTTTATTCCTTTCTACTTGTGCCAGCATTGTCCTTTAGCCATGCTCTCTCCTGGCTATATACCAACTTGTTACAATCATCAAACACACTCGGGCTCTCTCAGGCTCCATTTTGCTAGGCTGAACAAGAACAGCTGTCTCACGATGCTTTTTGCAGTGCTCTCTGCAGTTTTGAATTCATCTTTCTTGAAGATGGATGAGCAGATCTGTACGTCTGCAGAATTCCAGCTCTTACTTTATGATTTCAACAGCACCGTGTGCAAGAGGTCTTGTAACAGAGACAGTGTAGAAAACAGGAGAGGGGAGAAAGGGACAGATGTAACATCTGACCTAAAGCAACTCTGTTCAGATATTTTGCATTGGTTCCAAGATAAAAAAGAAAAAAGCACACTGACTGTCATTTTACATTGCTAACTGTCCAACTTTTGCATAAACAGTAAGCTGTTAAATCAAGAGAGAATACCTAAAACATCACTGTCAGCTGCATACTTTTACCATTTCTTGGTCTGTGGAAGACTTGGAAAGCGAAAGGCATGTAGGCTTCTACATTCCCTTATACTTTCTGTATAGAGATGCTCAAATAATTGAATGATTAGTTCATTAAAATCACATCTCTGATCTCATTTCTGGAGCCACATTAGGATATCTTTCCCATAAAAGAAAAAAAAAAAAAAAGCAGCTTTACAAATCAGGACCTTTCTTCAGACACTCGACTTTTGTGGGTGAAAGCCCGTGCCTCTCACTGGCACGAGCCAGCATTGCTGACTTTGTGGACAGGCTCTGCCCAAATACAGCTTTATCTAGAGCAGCTTTCCTTTTAAGAAGATTTGGATTCAGCCTCATTTACATAGTTCAGGTGATGAATCAAAGATATACTATTCTTAGAAGAACTGGTTTTAGCCAGCAAATAACTCAGCTGGAGTGAGAGATTCTTTGGGAGTCAGGCAAAAAAAACCCACCAACAACTTTTTATGTATGGTGCTCATATTGATGATCTACAGAGCTCAGGAGTGTGCCTAGCTGGCTTCCTACACAAGAGGGAAGAAAGTCTGTCTTGTCTCTTGCAGTGAGTGGTTTGCAGGGTTTCTGAGAGAAAGTAGGCTCTTGTCTGAGACCTTGGAAGATGAGGGTTACTATCTTAAATTCAACACATTTTGTTCCACTTTGGGGAAATAAAGCAAAGGCCTCTAGAAGAGGAACCTAGAAAATTTGACTTTGAAGAACGTTCCTTGATAGACAAACTAAAGCGTTGGTCAGCAATGATGCACGCTGATAAGACCAGAGCTTGTGCCTCCAACCTTCATTTTTTTTTTTGGTTACCCATGAGAAGAAGAAAAGATTAAATTTAATGGCAGATTTAAGGGAGAGCAGACAAAGTATAGAGGAAAGGACCTCTGAGCCCAACACACTAATACCTGGAACCTTTGCCAGCTCTCAGATTAGTTATCCTCAGGGGAAAAAACATTATGCGCACGTATCCTATGAACTCATTTGGAAAAAGGACTACAAATTGTTTCTTTCACTGAAGGACATGAGAAAACCTGAAGGTTATGCTCCATGTCACCCACAACAACCACAGCACCCACAACAGAGCTCTGGCTTCCTGCAATCCAATTATTTATCAGAGCAGCATCTAACACACCTGACTGATGGTATGCAAAATGAAACATTACTTTTTTCCAGTCAGAATCTTGCTAATGGTTACTGAGACTTTCACTTCTTCAAGCCCAAGCTAACAATGAAATGTGGAAGTATCTACCAGAGTCATGAAAAGATTTAGCTTGCTATGATAAAAATGAGCAAGACCTAAGTTTAAAAACTGAACTCAGATACAAATTAAGGGTTCTCTGGTACATCTGTTTTCCAGAGACATCCTGGGAGGGTAGAAAAGAGAAAAGCAACTACAATACAGTACCAGGAGGTTTTACACTGTGCAGCATGCATGGTGTGTCAGCATGCTATGTCCCTATACTTAGGGAGGCAAACAGTGACAATTTTGACACCTATTTTGCTGATGTGGCTTTTGGTCTTCTCCAACAGTGCTGTAGGGGGCAGGAGGCAGACAGACTGCTTGAATCCCCTTTGAGATGCTCATATCCCACCTGTGACCTGGAGCACTGGGGTCTGCCGGGGCTACTGCAGACAAGCGCCACAGGTCAGGAGCCCTGGCATAATGGCACAGTCCAGTCTGCTGCCCGGACAACCAGGGTGTACTTTGACGTGCTGCCCGTCTACTCACTGCTCTCTATCCCTTCCAGGGTGCTCACAGAGAATGGCTACAGTTTAGCTCTGTTTTCTGCAAAAGATGGTAGCGACTTTTCTTAGTCAAAACAAAAGAATTCAGAACTCAACCCAGTACAAACATAATGTGAAAAAATGATCTAGGAGAAAGATTTCTCTGATTTCTCAACTGTAAAGCTTTATCCATCAATTACCTGTTTTATGTAAAAGTGTCACCAGCTTCTTATTATCCTGCCATAAAGGAGAAATTTACTTTTAAACACCCTGCTTGGATGACTGACATCTCATCTTTACTACAAACAGTAACAGTTACACTATTAAATTGCCAAAGGGAATTTTTTCACCAAATACAAAAGGCACCTGTGAGCTGACAGGCAGCAGATGGGTACATAGTTTATGGAACTGCCTGGCGGCGCAGGAAACAGCTTTCAGGGGTCGCTGTCTTCACCCGCTTCTGCTTAAACTAATTTTTGCTTGGCATGGCTAAGCCTACCGTTTGCCCTGTTGATACTGTACTTATGTGGCTCATGCTGAAACAACTTTTTTGATTTAACTTCTTTTAACTTAGTCCACATTCTACCGTGCTTTGCTGCCAACTGTCACCATATTATCACAATGTGCATGTATCGCTTGTTCTTTTTAAGCTTCCAGCTCCAGTAGTCATCATCATATTTATATGAGAAGGCCATTTTCAAGACCCACTTGAACAAGAGAGCAAGTAAAGACCACCACCATTTCATAAAAGCATTTTAAAATAACCTCGTAACTTTCAGGGGCTGAGATGCATTTTTTGGAACATTTTGATTCTGCCAGAGTTGGAACTGCAGCACACTGTGCTACTAAACAGCAGGAATCTATCCTGTCTTCAGGTCTTATAAACATGGAAAGTGTATTTAACTTCCTTCATGATTTACACATAAGAGTTCATGACTCTAAAAAGCCTAACACTAGCCTCACTAAAGATGAACTCCTCCCATCCATTACTCCCAACTGTCCAGCTAGAATTCACGCCACCTACCTCAGTTCTCACGATGGAGGATTGTGATCTGATACACCAGCACTTTTACAGTCTGAGCAGAAGACAGTGAGCTAGGTATTCCTGCCTCAGCTCTGATTTTGATGATCTGTGAGCATTAGCAAACCTCCACTCTGCAGCTGTTAATTCCTCGCTCTGGTGGAATGCATACCTGCTGCGTCTGCCATAAAAAACATCACTGAGGATTGATCTGTCAGGTGAGATGCATCTGTGAGATGCAGTGGGACTTACTCTTCCACCGAGTTCAACAGAACTTCATGTGCTATATAGTAAAGAATAAGTGAAGTGTATTCACAATGACTATCCAGTGACTTGTACTGGATTTGCACTGTGTAACACCATTGCCGATGGGTGGAATTGATTCTTAACACCTTTTTTGGGCAGACTATTCCTTGGCAATAAATCTATCTATCTTGTTCGTTTTCAGGGGACTCAAGATGTTTATGTGCTGAAGAACTTAATGTTTAGATACAAGAGGAAAGTATCCTTGAAGTGTTTTGCATCTTCTGTATGGTCTTACTGACTTTCTATGAAGCCTAGAATACAAAGTTTGCTCATTTTTTGTTTTCCTTCTCCCTCCTCCCTATATACGTCATTTTCTGAGAGGGACTGGAGTGATAGCTATAGATTCTTCTGTACTAAGTCCACTCCTGTACAGCAATCATTTTTAATTTGTCCCTGTAAGGTCAACACAATACATAGGAGTGCAGACTGTAATAATGTGCATGAAATAGATATTGAACCTTTCCTGCTTCACTGGAGTTCTACATTCTGCAAAGTCAGTTAGAAGGGATTTCAACATAGTTAGAAATGTGTATTTCTAAAATACACATTTTACCTTAGGAATGTACCTTAGGAAAAATTCCAAGACCTGACAGTTCCAAAAGGCTGTATTTATATAAAATATATAAAATAATAAGTGGTCTGATCTAACCCCAAAGTTAACCTGAACCATTTAAAAAGTTTTCCACGGCTTTTATAACTCTTTTCCCCTGACCCAATACACATCTGGTTCTAGTTGGCACCAAAAGATAGACGTATTTAAATGTCATGAAAAAGGCTAATCTTGTATTTCTGTCTTGTTGGGAGACAGGAAGTACTAGAAATCTCATAAGAAAGGCAGTTCTCCTTGGACATTCAGCCACTTTTTACACAGTCAAGTGATTTACATAGCTCAGAGAAGAATTCAAATTTTCGTACTAGCCGAACTGACCCTCTCAACCTCCAGAGGCTCATTCATCACTAGGTAGAGGTTACCAGAAGACATTGGAAAGGCTGCTCAGTCTAACAGCCAGCCATGAAGTTCTTGATCTTTTGCATCCTTACTCTTTCCTCTAGGAAAATCCAATAGATGGAATAGTATTTAAGAACACTTTTTGTCAGGGAAAAGAAGTGGTGGATTATTCAAGGGGGTAGAGAAAGAAAATAAAACTGGTCCAAATCTTGTGATTCCTCATTAATCTTTACTTTTTTCTTAGTCAAACTCTTGTTACCAAGGTAGATCTGAGTAAAGGTAACAAAATTAATATGGACTTTGGGACTGCTAAATATTTACTGCAATTCAGCTATAGAAAACCCTACAGTCATAAAGTACATTTCCCATAAATGACCTAGGTTCGGTTTGCGGTAGTGATATAGCCCCTTGAATGTTTCTGAAGAGCTTTACTGTAAGTGTTTAAGATTTAATGAAAACCAACAGGAATGAGTTGCTGAAGTTACTTCCAAAATGATATATGTTTTTTAAGCAGCTTAAACACTTTTGAACTTTCAACTCACAAGCCACTTCTACAATGACATTGTGAGGTGATGCATTTGCACTTAGTGTCTTCTTTCGCAAAAGGAAAACCTGAAGCCAAAGCGTGCCCATGGCTGCAAGGAAAGGCTTACACTGAATTTAGCAATTGAACATCCCTGCACGCATTTGCATGCTCAGACCATGCTTCTCTTTATGACCTTATTATATCCACAGTAAAAGACATGCCTACCAGTGACGAAATACTGATGTTTCACAAGTCTTATCTTCTCAGCAGGTTCTGCTGGCATCCTTGTGGCAGAACAGAACTCACAGCACGTATTGGTGCTAATGGAAGAACATGTTAATATTTTAAGCAGGCAAAAAACAATTTGTGAAGAATGTGTTCATTTACCTTTTTGATCTTCTTTTTTTCCTTCCAATGCTGATGCTTTCTCTGATGAAGTACCATTATCTCCACTGGCTGTTACCACATTTTCTTCCTGTATGGTTTCTTCACCAATGGCTATGGTGTGTCCATTTGAATTTTCAAAATTTACTGTTACATCACCATCTGAAATGAAAATTAAAAAGCTATTGTTGAGTTTAACTGTTCCCTTAGCACCTATTGACAACACACAGCATCCCTCTGCTTTCAAGTTTCCATGGAAGCAAAGCAGAAAGACTTACTGAAATGTGAAACGTCAGGCTGCAGATCTGCACTGAAAAGTTAACGCTGTAAAGGAATTTTTATAGACTTCCACGTTCTATGGGTGGACATCTCTGCATCTGGAAATGCGCGTGGGTTTTCAGGTCCAGCTTCCTGTCTGTACACATTAGCATCCTGTTCTCTTCCTCCTTGCATCTTGGCTTACACAGCAAAGAAATGTGTGCATGGACCACAATGGAGCTTCAACGTGTTCCAACAGGCCCCAAATCTGGATAATTAGGGGGCAGAGTTGCAGTACTACTGTGGTGCATCCCAGTAGATAAATCAGCCAGGAATTCAGACAGAAGTTCTCAGAATATGTGTGCTCAGTTAATGAATAAAATAGGTCCAAAATCATCATCCACTCTTAAGAACCAAGGTGAGGTCTTCCTGTATCACATATCATACCATTATTGAATTCTGCAAGTCACATTCTTTCCCAGCTCCGATGATAGTTTACTCACTTACCCAGATCACCTCAGCTATGAGGGTTTTTTTTTAATCCTGCAAATAACGTCTTTCTCTTCCCTATTTGTCTTTATATTCCTGAAAAATGCTACATACTCTTGCTGGCTCCACAGCTTTCTCTCTTCGCTTATTTACCGATTTCTGTTCTCTGTTCCATGCATTTAAAAATTGCTGCTGATTTTCTCCTCTGGTCATTTCTAAGGCTTGTTATCCGTATGTTGCTCACACCCCACCTGCAGTTCACGTAGATGATTGCTTTCCTTCTGCAGGATTTTCTTGCTGTCCATCCCAAAATTACGCAAATCTACCTGGTGTCTCTTCTGGTTCCTCCCATTGTTTCTTCATTAATTGTGGTAATTCCACTCTCTTCTTCTCCTCCTCTTCCTTGCTGTGTGCTATCAGACATGGATGTTTGGCAGTTCCCTGGTTTCAACATAATTATGCAGCCTCTCTCTTACCACTTTGGGCTGCTCCATGAGTTAAGCTGATGGTTTCATTCTCACCCACACCCTAACTTCAACTTGTTGTGTAAAAACTAAGTTCTGCCCTCTTACCTTGTCCCATTCACTATAGCTGACAGTTGCACAAGGCTTCCTTCTTACCTTTACTGCAACATTCAGGTTCTTCGGCTCCTTTCTTCCAGATGTTCGTAAATTCATTCTTTCCTCTCTGCCTCCACACGTGGCATCCACACCTCTTGCCATGGTTCTGCAAACATCTCCTGCCTCCAAGTGGCACTTTCCACTGCTTTCTTCTTCATCCCATGTGAAACAGTCACTTTTTCACAATTCTTACCTCTCACATTTCAAGACTCCATGTAATTTCCCCATCTAGCTTTCATCTCCATACCCATTCCTTCTACCTACCTTCACAATGCTCAGCCACTGTCTTTTCTGTAGTTCGTTTTCTAGCACCTTCAAACCAATCCTGTATTCTTTCAAACTGCTCCTTAAAACCTATAATTTTCATCAGACAGGAAGCACAAAGTGATGAAGGCAACACGGACCAGATTGATGGCCTTCTTAAGACGGGAGGAAGGGGAGAAAATTGTTCATCTTTACATCCTTTTCTCACTTTGCTCAATCTCTATAAGGGATCCAAAGTCCCAGCCCTTTTTAAAAGCAGAATAGAGGGTCAAGGACACTGATGACCAAAGCATAAACACTTTTAGTACAAATGATAGCATTTATGTTCAGACTGTTTGGAACCAACTTGAAATGTTAACACATTTCATTAACTGTCCCGGCAGTCTAAATGCAATTTACAGCCATCAGTGGACAAAGTCAGGCAGTTCCCCAGTAAAGCATGTAGCAAATAAATGTAACAAATTCACAGAGGGACAAATTGAAGTATGGAGAGTTTGCATCTCTTGTTTTAAGTCAAAGACAGTGGCAGAGACAAGTTCAGAAGCCAGCTATGCTGAATGCCATAGCCTAGTAATTAGTGAAACACTGTAAAGACAAGTGATGTCACATGTCAACAAACAAGCCCTTTACTTCTAAATATCAATGTGTACAATACTAACCATACACATCAATACTTTCATCATTCTTCAGCTCAGGCAGAGGAACACAGGTTCTAAGAGAAAAATATTTTTGGAAATCATGGAGTTCTTAGACTCCTTCATAAAATGACAAATGGTTTAATTTTAAGCTACAGCTAATTATTTTACTTACTTGAGTTGTATTCGATCTAGATTTATAGAAGATCAAGAATATTAGAAAGAATACCACTAGAAACATAATCAGATGCAGCACAGAGGTGTGAACCGTGGTTTACTCATGATTTTTGAAACACAAATTCTGGTTAATACCAGTTACTAAAGCTTATAACATTTTGAAACATGGTGTCTTCCCCAGTTTTATGTTTGGGCCATTTGTGAATGTGGTCTGTGCGATAGCAGTGGGATCTGTACGATCCCAGTGCTGGTACTTTTTGATACCCTGAAATGGATGCTATTGATTTGCTTGGGGGTCCCAAAACATCTAATTTTTCACTCAAAATTTCTCATATTATACTGCTTTAGACAGCAGACCTTGACTCAAAAAACAGGTTAATCACTAACTTAAAAAAATTCTGTAAACAATAAGTAGGAATCGCAGGAGTCACATTATTTGCAGGGAGCATCAAAATACTTAAGGATATGACCAGAAGTCAGATGATGTATCCATGGCAGGAGCAGTTACAGAACACAAATCTCTCAACTCCAACGTTTTTGTCAACTGGCTCAAATTACCTCTCACACTCATCAGCTTTGTCTTCTCATACCTATTTATACTACATGGAAACAATGCAATAGTGGCTTTATCATCCATGTTTAGAGTTTAGGAGCTAAATTCTAGGTAACATGTTATCACCTTGCTCAGGCATTTCCTTCAGCACTCCCCTTCTTATCAGCTCCTCTCTGCTTTGTCTTGTCGAAATCTTCCTTTCCAACACTAAAGAAAAAGCACAGTTAAGAATAGATTTATTCTCGTACTGCTGATGCTTGCGAAAAATGTAGATTTTAATTTTTTTTTAAGGAAACCCCGACAAATATTGTTTCTCTGATTCTGCAGAAGTGGTCGAGGTTTTCATGGATGCTCTCTGAAACTATTCTCCCACAATTCCAGGCACAGAATCAGGGATTCACCTGACCCGATGCCTTCAGCTGAGCGAGGCTCCATGAGGTTTCCCTTACAGTCAATGGAAAAAGGTATTTCCAGAGTGAAACTGAACTCATCCTAGCACAGGCATTTAATATGTAAAAGCACCTCTTTACCATTGACTGAGGTGACTAGCTCTGCTGGAGATACCTCCGTCTGCTTTGTAGGTGTTTTGAGCTGGAAGAGACAAATTCTGCCTAGAGCAACTCACAGAGTAGCCTTTATGATGTGCAAACTCTTTAAAAAAAAAAAAAAAAAGTAGCCTTTAACAGAAGCTAGAAAGTTATGTTCTAAAAGGGAATAACATCCTCATCCAGGCTGGTTGGCTTTCATGGAAAAAAATGCAGCATCCTGTTTTTTAGGTTAAAAAAAAGAAGCATACAACACAAAAAAAAAGATTGTGACATGAAACATTTTAATTATTATGTTTACTTCCCATGGGAAAAATGCTAAATAGCTTTACAGGGAAAAGCATTTGCAGATGGCAAAATAGAGTAACTCCCTACTGCACCCCACCACCAAACCAATACAGTTTTGGTCAGTGATCTGGGAAGCCAGTGTAATGATCCATGGACACATGGTGCATGGTCCATAAAATGTGAGCATCACTTGTAAAATCCCGTCTTCACTGTTAGGAAAAGTTAATCTCCCATCCTGATTCTGTTTACATACCCCAAGCAGCATTTGCAGCTCGAGCTGAGGGCATGTGGCAAAGCTTCAGCTGTGCTGGACTTCATCCTATTAATGCTATGGGATAGGGTTATTTATCTCACCAACTAATTCAAACACGCTGATGATCCAATTACTCTCTAGGTCCAGTCCAATTGCTGTATGCAGATTAAATACTGCAAGAAGTATTGTCAATCTCACTTGCGCCAGCCCAGTTGGAGTGAACAGCCATACGGTGAAGTGATGGCTCCTGTGAAGGAGGGGAGAGAGGCAGTTTGGTGCTTCCGAGAAATTTACCCTCTAGGCACAGCAGCTGATAAACTGTCTCTCCCCACAGCAGGTAACCCCGGCTGCTGACTTGCAACCAGGCTGGCGGAACTCAGACGCCTGAAGGCATCGCTGCTCACAGCTTCCCACTCCCCTTTTCCGACAGGGAAGGGGATGGTGGAACAGAAGATGAAGCAGATTCTGCGCTTCCCAAATTTACAGCACCGGCTTTATTTCTCACACTGCAAAGTGTGGGCATGCAGCAAATGCTGCACATGGGATGCATTTCCCTGCCAAAAAAGCACTGACTCCTGGCAGAAGAACTGAGGGCGGTAACCATTTTGACCAGCCCAGCTCAAGCTACCCATGTCTGTGAGATCAACAGCTCATGAATGCAAACAGTACTGGCACAAGAACATATAAGTTGGTCTGTGCTTATATATATACTCAGGTACTTTGTGGGATCTATCCATTAAAGGTGAGTGTGCCTGCAGACTCTCTGTGTAAGTCAGCCTCCGTGGGGAGAGCGCAGGAGCCTCAACTCAGATCAGGTTGGACTGCCTTGGGACCCCATCCTAAACCACGCAGCAGCTCTTCCAGTTTTTCCCCATTACTTTTTAAGGTATACACCTTGCAAGTATACGTCACACATGTTATTGGCATAGCAAACAAAGCACAGGAGGGTGCAAAGAGTTTTTCATGTGGGCGAATATATATATTCTCTGGTTATTTCAGCTTTAATTTAATTTAAAAATTTAATTTAATAATTTACTTCCTACTATTTTTCCTCTCTGCTTCCTTTTTACATCTTTTTTCTTGGGGACAGTGAAATGAGATGATCTCTCATATATTTATTTGTGGGACTTAATCCAATACCACTTGAAAACAATGCTGCTCTTTCCACCAGGTTCAAGAACATTGAATCAGACCCCCCTTCAATGTCTCTCTCTAGTTTTCATGATGATATATTTTTTCAGTTCTACAACACTGAATTAACATCTATGTTGAATTAATTAACATAGAAAATGTCCATTGGCATTAAATGACATTAACTCCTTACACTTTTACTGGAAGACCTCAAAGCATTTTATTAACATTACATAGGTTTCATAACATCCCTTAGACATAACTATCTCCATTTCACAGATTAGAAAATTTGTGAACAGATAAGAAGCTTAAACCCAAATCCTTCATCATCTGAAATGCTAGCCATGAGTGGTATTTTTATTTAACTGATTAAATTCAGTTAATTCAGCTTGAAAAGATAATTTATTTAAAATATTATTTGGTCCATGGAAAGAACATTAGAAATCATGCTAGTATTCACTGTGAGTATCAACTCCTTCAAAGAAAAAGGCAGAATTTTAATTTAAATCAAAGTGACCAAAAATATGTGCCCCCGTGTAACAGAAATGAATAGCCTGTCTACATATGAACCGATACTGGGTGCTACTTAGCCAGGGTGGACTTGTCATTATAATTTATTGCTTATTACAGACTTTGGACTATACAATACATTTCACATCTACACAGTCAAGTATTTTCATTATCACAGCCCAATTGCTCTGAGCTTTAATGGTTTCAAACTACTCCGCTGAGCTAATCGCATTTGACTACTGTTACGTTTCAGTAACCCGTCTTAAAATAAGAGAGTTACAAAGTCAAGCATTCAGAAGCCAGGAAATGTTTGAATGAAGGTTGATGGGTGTGCAGATGGTAGAGCTTTTATTTGCTTGTTATGTATTTTACCTTTGCCATCCCTGCCTCGTTTAGGATACAGACCGCACTGTGTTCAGTGAACGGTTTCTTTGCCTAAATTTTTAACTGTACCTTTCAGCCTGGTGCCCAGACCTCATTTGAGGAACAACCTAAACCTTCATTTGAATAGAAAATTCTGAGTTTTCCCAATCGTCAGCCCAGGAACTGAGTGAACCAAAGACAACATGTTTTTCTCCTTGACGCCCATGGGAGAGATGCTAAGGTGTTATCATGACTGTTTAGATAGGATATAGCATAGAAAGATTAAGTCATATTATCAAACATGCTGACATTTGTTACATGTTCAATTTGAGGTACCTTTTCAGCTGTAATTTCCCACATTGAAATTGTGATAAACAAAACAAACAAACGAAAAACCTACCCAAAGCACAGGAATTCTAGTTGAATTGCCTACTTACGGTTCAAAATGTCAAATCAACAGAAGTGAAGCTATGAGCATTGGCCATCTGCTGCTGAGCTAATGACATAGACAACTGTAGAAACAGTTATCATCTACCTGAACCACCTAAGATGGGTGTCACTATTTGCCACCTTAAAAATAATTCAGTCTCCTGAGCTCAGTACAAGGACAGGACTGTAGTTTGGTGCTTCCACCTGTCAGGCTTGGCATGCTCCCTCCTCTCACCACCTCTGTCATGACTTCATCATCTGGGTCTTTCTCCTTCACTTGGAGTTTAAGCTTCTTATCTTTGACTTCCAGACCTACCTCTCTGCTCTTCCTTCATCTTCTAGTAGAACTTGCTGCAATACACTACCCATTTGCTTCTCCCATAAGCATCACTTTGTCTATCTATTCCTGCTGATCTTTGCTTCTGCAATCTCTGATTTTACAAGTTGTTAACCTATTCCTCACTCAGAAGTAGATGACTAGTACTGTCCTGGACCAAATATACGATAAATACTGCTAGCTGCACCAACGTCAGGGGGACATCCTTAAGCTGAGTGACCAGTTGATCTTATTACTACAAATCTTTTCTGTCATATGTGTATGTAGTACTGTGTGTGTGTATATATATCTGTGAATATATGTATCTTAACATGTCAATGATATATAGATATATATGTGTATATACAAATGTGTGAATATGTATGTCATTTCAACATTAACATCAACATATTTTTTATAACATTAAGCAATAATAAAATGGAAATAACAATTTCTCCATCTGTATACATGTACATATTGAGATCAATTACGCAAACAAGTCAGCCCTGACTGTGAGTGTAATTGGTTATCAGTCCTTACCTGCTGAGGGTGGCTGAGGTGAGGTGGGCTCCACTCTCGGACATCACGCCCCAGCAGACTCAAAAAATCCCATGTCACAGTCCTTCCCCTACTGCAGTCAAAAGCAAAGCTTGCCCTAACTTCAGGTGTAACTGTCACCAAGCGCATGAATTTGTCATGATGTATGCAGCCCTCATTTACTTGAGTAAATCTTACTTGTTCAAGGGATCCCACAAACATTTGTATTTTTAGCCCAAAGAAACAACAGCAACACTAATCATAAGAACAGTCTACCTCAAAAAGCAGTTCCCATACCTCCCTCCCCACCCCCTCAAAAGAGACTGCTTAGTGATATCCAGCAGCTACAAACCTCAAGCGGTCTTAAAACCCATTCCCTGATTCAAAGAGTGCTGTGAGATTCTGGATATTCTCCAGTCTTCAGTTTTGCTCTTCCAAGAGAAGCTCAAGAGAATTCTGATTTTTAATTTTTCTCTGACCTAGTAAAAACTAAAATCGCCTTCTGCTCCCTGTCTGCGTATACTCTTGCAGCGGAGCTTTGAAGTGGCATCTACTTCGTGCCAAGACACAAACTGCTGCCTTCTTTTCCTTCATAGCAAAACATTGCGGAGGGGAGAAACCCTTGAGATGATGCCATCTTCTGTTTGTTTTTACTTAATTTTGAAAGCCCTCTAGGCAGAAAGGATACAACCAGTGCCCAGAGAACAGATTTGCTGAGATACAGCCTGGAAAATATGTTGCTAAAGGAAAAAATTCCGACCATCATTCCCACATTGGCACAAATACTTTCACATCTAGTCCTCCATCTTTTTTCGATGTTTGTGGTATTTGCTGTTTATGAACATCTTTCAGTTGCTAGCATAAGGGAGTCACGTGAGATTTTATCAAAGCACTGCATGGTACATGCCCTGGCAAGGCTGTAGCAAGAATCTATTTCAAAAAGCCTATTGAAACCCCAGATAAAGCAATAAAAGCTCTTTGCAATAGCCCGCATTCTGCCTTAGAAAAAACTCTTTCTTCAGCTACATACAGATTTATCAAGTTGTAGGCCTGTTAAGAGAATAGGCAATAAATGCGACGACCATTTCCCATGGCCTCAGGCCAGGAAATCGGCTTCCTGCATGGAAGATGCACGCACACACACGTACATACACATACCCTGCTCTGTATTGTAAATACATCTCCGATTGAGTAGTCCAAGGAAGAGGATTTCCTGTAGGTTTTTCATTTTGTATGGATGTTTTCCCATTTCTCAAGTTAGATAAGCAAGTTTCTTCTGCTGTGTCAGTTAGAATGCAGCAAGGGGCAACTTGCCAAGTACACGCATCTTCTCAGTCTCCGTTGGTCCTGGGTCTGTTTCTTCAAGAACTACATGGATAACTATTTTTTAATTTATTTTTTTTCCCCCTGAAACTACCACCTGAGGCAGGACAAATGCAATCCAAACCAGTTTTCACTTCAAATTTCAGCCTCGCAGGAAGCACATACACAAATGTAAGGGATTCCATACCTTACATACATAGAGTTTAAAAGCAAATGAGTATCTCCCTACAGATCTGGGGCTTCCTCACAGTGAAACAGTCCTCAAGCATGTAAAGACATGCTTTCACTGCAAGCTAATCTGATTTGCACTGAAAGGCTACAGCTTATTCATGATGCAGCTGGGGCCAGCAGCCGTCTGTTTCTGGGATTTCTGGGGCCACAACCCCTTACAGGTAGTGCTGCAGAACAGTACAGTTGATCACTATTATTCTCTGTATGGAAATATGTGGGGAGGTCATTCTGCATTTCTGGCCAAGACAGAGGAGGAACTGCAGGAGGGCACTGGAAGTCAACACATAAATGACTTATTCTGGTTCACTCCTACGAGCATTACTAGTGCTACTACTGGGAAACCAGCATGAATGAAAGGTCTACCTAGCCCACAACCGGCTGACAGCATAGGATGGAAAGTACAGTCAGATTTGGAAGAAAAAGCTTTGTACGTAGATAGGAGTGCAAACAGCAATAACATCTAAGCAAGACTATGAATGACATTTGCCTTGAAGATGTACTCCAAATCTTTGCTCTGTAGAGATTAATCAGTACTTGGATACATTCTTCTTTCTCAACATAAAAGCTCTGGGAACTGTTCTTGTACCACTGTCGTATAGCCAAATGCCTGAATTTGTAGGCTATATCTTAGACAGTCACAAAGGGTAAAATGCTCACGTGAAATTTAAGGGGGAAATAATTTGGGAACCTTTTATTTATGTTCAGAACTTCTACAATTTATATCATCCAGGTTTACTTTCTTCCCTTCTCTCTTGCTGTTTTTGAGCTGAAAGTCAAGATCTTCAGATATTATAGAACTCAGAGTTTCATTTCAAGGAAAAAAAAAAAGCACTAAATATTGTGATAGCTGGCAATATGCACGTAAACTGGGACATACAAATACAAGCTGATATACTGAATGTACAAAATAATACAAAAGTTTTGAAAACCTGAAATTAATTCCCTATGTCACTATGTATGTATAATTCCACCCAAATAAATCAAATTTTACAGTGCATTGGGATGAATTTTATTAAAAATAGAGCAAATGTATTCTTAGAGAAAAAAAAACAATCTACTGAATAATGAAAAAATATAAAAAATTCCTAAACTTCCTGTATAATGTCTTAAGTTCTGTTCACCAAGACATACATTGAATTTTGTATATTTACTCTTCACAAACTATATAGGCACCGAAATACTGTAGTTTATATTATTCAGAGCATTCGAATGGTTTTGTGTTTTATTAGTTGTTTTACGTTATGTTATTAAATACAATAGCAGTCTTTACTGTATCAGAGCTTGAGTATGTACTACAGGGTTATCTAGCAGGACGCTAGACAAACAGTGAAGTAAAAAATGAAAGGTTTTCCAGGGTAATTTAAAAGTTTATATAGACTATGATACTTCTAGACACACAAGATAATGTAATAAGCACTTAATGAATCAAGTGCGTTAGTTGCTTTTTTGCCACAAAGGACTATAAAGTCTTGTAACTGGACTTAGAGCGTTGACTTCAGTTAGTCAACCAAGTGTTACCTCCTCCTCCTGCACTGAACGTTTCCCATCCGCTACGCCATTTACAGAGACACTTCATTGTGCAGATAATTAACTTCCACTTTTCAATACATAATTACATATAATCATGTATTCAATTCACCAAGAGTTCCCACTCACATGATCTATGGACTATAGTTATCTTTCTCGACCTACTCTGTTCTTCTTCTGCCAATTTGTAGTGCAAATTCTCCTAACTTTTATGGATTTCTGTTTGCACACTGGTGCTCTCCATTTTCAAGAAAAGATTGATCACAAAATAAAGCTTTAACTTTGAAAAAAAGACAAGGAGGTCTATATTACTCTTTTAGTTTCCAGACCTGAAAGGCAGTGCTGCAAAACCACAGCTGAAATGAAAAAAAAATCAGGTTGTCTAAATTTTAAGCAGTCATCCAAAAGAGTGGCTCTGTTTTTCCTCTCTGCTTCAGAGTGCTTTACTGATAGCAATCCAAGTGGTAACCTTTGCAGAAGAGTAAAAACTACTTCTTCTTGTTAAGTTTTGCTGGATTTATTTTTAGCTGGATCACATTTGTGATCTGCTCATCACAAAACTGGTGCCAGTACACAGGAGGCAGTGGAAGTAAACAGACACAGCTGAGAGAATTGGGAAGACAAATGATTACTTGAAAACTAGTTTTGAGGTAGTTCAGACGGACACTACTGCCCAATAATTACCTCTTTCTTAAGAATAATAAATGCAGCTGTGCATTGAGAGCACACAGTGGCAAAACCAGAGACTCAGAATGTAAAACATTACACATGTTCTGCTGTAACATTAGTAGTACCTTAGCTCTGATGCTCTAGGAATGTGAACGCAGCAAGATTCAGGGACAGACATAACAACCCTTATGACAAACTACTGTAGCTGTATGGCAACCAAAAAAGGTATTTTGTGGCTCAAAGTTTGTCTGTTTGTATCTACAGCATAATTTTAAAGCTTGATTTTCATTGAAATTCTGAAATTATTTAATGTTTTCTGTCCACTACACCTACTGTTAGGCATCTCCATTTTTTGGGTGCTCACCTTGAGATAAATTGTCCTTAGTAACTCCATCTGCAGTCAGTGCCAATGGGAACTGTGGGTTCTCCACAACCCTGAAAGGACTTGAGGGACCACACCATCATAAAAAAGACAGGCAAATTAAGTACAAGCAAGTAACTAAGGAGGCACTTCTGGAAATATTGACATTAATTTCTTTGTGCCCAAGTTCCTCCTTTTCTAAAAGAAATACAAACACACGCTTTGCCTTGGTATTATAAGAATTGATGTGTCATGCTTGTAAGACTGGTTTGAGGCCTCTAAAGAAAGACAATACAACGTAAGAAATACTGTATTTAACATTAATTTACCAGATACTGATTTGTAAAAAAATAACTGCAAAACGACACATGCATTATTATTTAATGGCATAGTAATTTAACACACGCTAATAGGTTGTGACAGTTTGGGGAATCTCTGTATACGCAGCTTATGAATAGTGATTATTCTGGAGAATTCACTGCATACAAAGTCACATAGCTGTCCAACCATAGCTGCAGAACATTCAGGAGTCATTAACTAGAAATGACTTTGCTCTAGCAATATGATAAAAGTACTGGAGAAGCTGAAGGAAACTGGAAACAATGAAGGAGACAGCAAACTGAGGGGATTTTTTTGATTGCAGTAGTGGAAGAAATCGTGGGGGTTTTGATGCAGCATACCCAGGAAAAAAAAAAAAAAGGGAAAAAAAAAGAAGAGAGACACTGAGAGAAGGATTTAAGGATCTCAGAAAGATTGTCCAAGACTTCAGTTGGTATCTGTAGTGATGATGGCATTAGAGAAGATGGCTTCTTTTTGCCTTTTGTGTAAATAAAGCATGTTTTAGAAGTTACACTGCAAAACCATAGACTTCCTTGCTGTAATTGTCAAGGGTTGCTATGGGCTTAAAATGTCAAGCAGCGTACCCCTAAGAGTTCAGGAAAGCCTACTGAGGATACTTTAGGAGATTAGTATTGGGTTTGTTGCCTAGAGCCATGGAAGACAGGGCTTGCACTGCGGTAATGAATCGGAGGAGCTCATAGATGCTCCCTGGACTCTGATTAGGCTCAAAGTTTAGAAGAGCACAGCATCAAATGTCTGAATCCCAAAGCAGAAGTTTGGGATTTTTCTGGATAAAGCTTGGCCAGAGCTGTGACCCACAGAGACACACACACATATATGCAGGGTGGCATTCAGTTTCTTAAACATTTGTGTCTACACCCACTTGAGATGCCCCAGGGTTTTGGAGGTGTCTGCAGAGGGATGGCAAATACGATGCAGAACCTTCTGGAAGAGCAGCCAGGACGCCCCAGAGCATCTCAGGCGGCACCAAGCAACTGTGTTTAGCTAACTGAATCCCAGCCCTCAATCTTCCTCCTTTTCAGGAGGAATATAATTCAGAATCACAGATTCACAGAATCGTTAGGGTTGGAAGGGACCTCTGGAGATCATCTAGTCCAACCCCCCTGCCAGAGCAGGGTCACCTACAGCATGTTGCACAGGACAGCGTCCAGGCAGGTTTTGAATGTCTCCAGAGTGGGAGACTCCACAACCTCTCTGGGCAGCCTGTTCCAGTGCTCCACTACCCTCAAAGTAAAGAAGTTCCTCCTCATGTTAAGATGGAACTTCCTATGTTCAAGTTTATGCCCATTACCCCTCGTCCTATCACTGGGCGCCACTGAAAAAAGACTGCTCCCATCCCCCTGGCATCCTCCCATTAAGTATTTGTAAGTATTAATAAGATCCCCCCTCAATCTTCTTTTCTCTAGACTAAAGAGACCCAAGTCCCTAAGCCTTTCTCCATAGGAGAGATGTTCCAATCCCCTAATCATCTTCGTTGCCCTTTGCAACGGACCCTCTCCAGCAGATCCCTGTCTTTCTTGAACTGGGGAGCCCAGAACTGGATGCAGTACTCCAGATGCCAACCCCAGCATTGTATTTCAGACCATTGTTGAAGCCTTCCCAATGGGGGAGTGAAGGGGCAGAGCAGCCTATATGAAGGCAGCGGTTGCAAAGCTGATCCTCGTTCTTCTGCTGGGCACAGCTACGTTTGCTTCTCCCCTCTGAACAGACTAAGCTTCTGTCCCCATGAAGACAAGGTATGTTTCATAATCCAAGTCACTGACTATTAGGAGGACATAGAGACATTTCCAACATATTTGGAAATAGTAAAAAAAAAAAAAAAAAGTACTGTCAACATCAAAAGAATATCATATATAAAGTATAGTAAACAAATAAACTGTGTATTTTTGGTGATAGGTTCAGGACAGGAGCTGAACAAGGTTTCTCCTTGCCAAGGATCAAACTGGTTTTCTGTATGTCAAACACTGTGCCTAAATAACCCCTGCCATCTAACAAGCTGCAAGAGCTTTTCAAATACTACTCTGCAAAGTCATCACAGTGTTCTCTACTATTTGTCACCAAAGGGGCACAGACATACCTGCTGATGTTTCTCTGAATTTGTCACTAGTCTTCTTCTTCCGCCATTTCCAAGGTTTAAAGATTTTGCCAATGGTGGAGAGTTTGCCCTTCCTCTTGAAGGGGGGAGTTTGGGATCCTGGGGCTGGTCCATCCGAGTTAGCGATTGAAGCCTTATCCAAACCATCAACTGTATGAAGAAGAAAAGTAAAGGTAACTGAAGGATGGAAAACAAAATGGTGCCTGACAGCTAACCTCCTCCACTACCAGACTGCAACAGGCTGTGTGGGGGTCCATGTGTCTTCTGTCCCAGAAGGCAGCCAAAGGGCATTTGACTGCAGCCCGTGGTCACCAGCCAGTCCCTGCCTCAGCTAGCCCTGGGCTTCACTGCTGCTCAGCACCCCAGCTGCAGCAGGCCAGAACTTGCTTCTCACAACACACATCTGGCACGTCTGCACGTTTCTGCGGTTCTTCATCGCTACTGGAGAGTTTCTTTCAACACATATTTGGGTGACTTTTTCCTTATCTTTGGTAAAGCTGAATAACTAGCTGTCATCATATGGAAAACAAAACCCTTACAATGTAAAAACATAAACTATTTCTTTTGAGTAAAACAAATCTTTTCTTAAATGAGCTCTAAAGATAACTGTTCTGGCAGTAGAATGGAAATAGGTCCGTTTCATATCCCTGGTAATCAGTCATTCACAGCACAGCCTGCTATGAGTCAGGCTTCTTATTAACAAAACGTATTTAACAATAAGCTTTTGGGCTGTAGCCAAAATTTAACGAAGGATTACTTTTCTGCAAAAACATATTGAGTGATATGAAAGCCAATATTTATCATCGATGGTTGTAGCATCGAGTTTTGTGAACCAAAATAAGACTCATTCCACAACATGCCGTACCATACAGTTAAAATAAATTTCCCAGACATTTCCCTGAGAAGTTTACTGTTACCTATTTCTATTTAAGAAGTGAGGTTTCTTAGACCCTTCCATTTGTGGTCCTGCAAACACTTCAGTTGTGCTTAATTTTATTCACGTGAGCAGCTTCACTGAAGTAACTGCGACTACTTACGTACATAAAATTAATCACAGGCTTAAATGTTTGCGGCACAAGGGCTCTGTAATTGCTTTCATTCATCTAAACATTCTAATTATAACCAATTCGGAACAGAGTTGATGCCATTGTCAACAGTAATAATGATAATCATAGATCATTAAATCAGAAAGTGCTACTCAAAGAAGGAAATATCGCTGTCCCCATTTTACAGATGGAAAATATGAAGCACAGAATTGTTAAGTGCTTAATTTTATGTTTGCCAAATGGCTTCCTGAATCCTGGTCCTGTGTCCTAGCTGCTAAAAAGATACATATTCAGACACATAACATCATGGTGCAATCTTACTATTCTGTTTCTCAGACAAATGGCGTTTAATGAGTCCTATATTTGTCCGAGACTTTAGATTGATCCAGGATGCTAAAAAAAATCTCTTCTGTGAGAAAGCTGATGTAATGCAATCAGAGTCCAAGAAACTTTATTTCCAATGTTTTGAAATAAAGTACTGGGAAAAAAGATCCATTGTATAACTTCATTGAAGTCTATGAAGTTAAAACCAGAGATAAATTTGTATAGAAATGATAGCATTTAAGTCAATAAATCTGAGTGAGTTATGCCATAAAATGTAATAAATTCTGTACTGCCAGAGAGATGGAAAACTTCTCCAGGATAAATTACTGTTATTCAGATGCATCTGAATGTAAAGCTTTTATTTGTTTTCCTTGAGTACTTTCTGGTCGATAACATGAAAATAAGATGGACAAAAGGCATACGAATGGCCTTTAAAAGCAAAAAGACAAGATTTTGGTAAGGACCTGGATATGTCTACCCCTTGCACAACTACAAAACAGCTTCCTCACTTGTGCATCCTAGAGAGGGTAACAGGGCGACCTTTAGGGACATTTAAGCTGAGCCTCCCTTAAAGCAAACCAGCCGCCACCCTACAGACCCTGCGAAGACAGATAAGAGGTGGGAATGAGAAGACCACCAAAGGCAGCGAGCAGCTCTGCAGAAAGAGAGAGGCATGGGGCAGCAGAAGGATCTCTGTGGGAGTGCCTCACCTGGAATTAGGGATTGCACTTTTGTCCATGCTTACAGTCACTGCCTGTGCTGTCCAATCCCCTACGGCATACAGAAGCCTCTGCTGGAAACTGGATCTGAGGGAGAAGTATATTTATCTGGAGGGCAGTTACAATTCCAGTTGACATAAGAAGGGGCAAAGGCCACAGCTTGTGGCTGAGAAGGGTCAGCTTAGACGTAAGGAAAACACTTCCCAGAGGTGGGTGGCACAGCACTGGAGCAGTTCTTGGGAGGTTTTGGAGGTTCAGCCAGGGCTGACCTCACCTACCATCAGTAATAGTCCTACTCTGAGTGAGGGACTGGACTGAGTGACCTCCCGAGGTCCTTCCCAATCAACATTCCCGTGGTGTTAAGGGATGTGGAAAGACATGGTTGCTCTGTGAAATCTGTGCTAGTTAAATCCAAAGAACCAGAAGTGAAGTGCTGAAGAAAAGAGACCAGAATCTGGCGGCTAAAGAGTTTAGTCCTGGGAGAGAAGCCAAGCATTATCTCACTGGCAGAGGCAGTCCATCAGCTCATTAGAGAGAAAGGCTACCCGCTCCTTGGAGGCAGCAGGACAAAACCCATGTTCTTGTCTCCACCGGCTTAGAAAGGTTGGGTTATTGATGTGAGGAACCTGCACCCTGGTGACAGACAGCACGGTCTTTATAAACATAGATCTTTCCATATCCTCCTGGGTCAGGGAATCCAGTCTATTGCAGGCAACAACTTTCACAAAAGCCTCATCTAAATTTTTTTT
>NW_009647763.1:3976143-3976679 GCF_000708025.1 Charadrius vociferus | reverse complement strand
GCTCCAATAGTTCCCCACAGAGAAACATGGATTTGCATCAGTCCCTGCTTTGCCCTCTGCTGAAAATATTTAACTCTGAAATCATTATATTCATCCTAGCTAAAGAAATCTGCCTGCTTCGAAAGGGCTAACATACAAAAAAACGGATCCATTTAGTGGTGAATAATTCTGTTCAGGAAGACTGCAACTTTTGAAAACAGGATTCAACATTAACTCTTTCCGACAATAAAAGATGAGGAGTTGATCTATCAAATAAGTTCAACAAGTGCTCACAATTGGGAATTTACTAAAGCATTGACCTTGTACCAGTTCCTTCATTTGAAAAAAGGACCCAAATATGTATCTGGAAAGGAGGAATAAGCATGGCCAAACATCATAGATTGATTTCAGAAATAATCTAAGATAAAGTAACATTTCTAGGAAAAAGGACTTATTTATATTCAAAAGCAATCATAAGGTAGCACATTTTACCAATTAATAAACTAGCTAGAAAAAAAACAATTTCAGCAATGACTTTCCAGAGCATTTAGGGAAAG
>NW_009647763.1:3949479-3976125 GCF_000708025.1 Charadrius vociferus | reverse complement strand
AGCAGGAAATTGATGTTTAAGATTTACACTGTTTGCTTTTTAGGTCATGTACTATTCAAGAATAAAGCAGTGTATTTTTCATCTCGGAGAGCTTATGTACCTTCTATTAATCATTATAAATGTTATATATATTCACTGAGATGAAAGGAAACATCTTAGCTTTCCAAGATTAGAGAAGCTTGGTCACTTGTGTTAGTCTTTTATTTGTACAGTGTCTTGAAGTCCTGCCTTCTTCCCACCATCTTCAAAAAGCCCATGAATCACTTCATTGACTTCAATAAATATCATTATTAAGCTTGACATTAGGCCTTTTGACGATACTACCTGCATAGTTTATGTTACTATATTCCAGTCCTTTGCCCTAGGTGTAGAATTTACATCTGAAGGATAAAAAGTGTACATAAGAAGGATGAGAAGTAAGTATACAAACTGTGCATGTTGATGTCATGCGAAGAAGAGATCTTGTTGTAAAAGACCAACAACAACTCTAACTGAGACACTGTGAAGCCAAATCATGCCAGCACAGACCATGAGCTAGATGAAGGATAGACAAAGGACAGCCTCTCCCCGAGCTTGTGGGCAGCCAGCAAAGATTATGGATGACCCCAACTTTCCTGTAAACACCCAAAGATGGAAATGCCTAAACACATCTTATCCTAGGCTACTTGCAATAAGCGATGATGATCTCTGTAGCTGCCTAGGAGACACGTTTCTGCCATGAATGAACTCCAGAGATGTTGTGCGGCTGAAGCAGGCCTGTGAATTCATCATGGTTTTCCTGGGGCATGGTACACCTCAGCACTGAGACGTTCATGCCAGCACTGACACACAGTAATGCCTTCTTCAGGTAAGAACTTATAACTAACTTTACAAATGCAAAACGCAACAAAAAACTATCCATCAGATCATTTCAAGCAGGTCTTATATAAATTCCTCTGCAGTAAATAGCTGTGATTCTGCTGGTTCCAGGCCTTTTGATCTGGAATGCTTTTAAAAGCTCTGACTTAAAGAAAATCCATGATCAGAAAAAGAGGGCTGCATTTATGCCATAATATGTTCTGTATTTTTACTTCTGTATATTTTTACTCTTGGTAATAAATGTGGAAATGCAGTAGAAGAACCTAACCTCAAGACTGAGTACTAGGAATAATGTAAGATATATGGAAAAAATACCCCACACTATGATGTCCTTACACTATTCTTTTTTCTAGTAGAACCATATTTTAACAGTTAACAGATCGAAATTCCTTGCTTGTAGCTTGCTGCTAGTAATTTGAATCACCGATGATTTAAAAAAGGTCAAATCTGAGTAATTAAGTAGCTAGCTAGTAGGAGTACACTCAGAAGATTTTTCTGTAGAAGAATCCTTTACTGAATCTGAATAGTTTTAAGATTCTGTCTCATGTTAGTCCACGTTCACATTTAGTCCCAACAAGAAAGAGTTTATTCAATAGACTTTGATGTAATCTAGTAGGGAATGTCTTATAAAATTGCTGTTCAACAATTCTTACCTGAACAGTGTTTAAAAAGGAATTTTGTGTTGTGTGGCCTGGCCAATAACAATGCATGATACGCAAAACATGAATCATTTTAATTTAGTCTTACAGAGGCTCCAAGCTGGTAACAAGTACACTGGAATCAATGCTAATAAGTGAAGTTTAATTAGTTTATTCTTGTCACAAAGATTCTTGAGATCCTGGAGTAAAAAGCACTTAGGGTGACACCCAAGAAAAGAAATAAGGCAGAATTTAGGTGTGTATGTCAAAAGTTGTGCTATTGGGAGCCTGAGAAACTCTGCTCAGATGCTCTCTGACTCTGGAGGTACAGATGCCTTTACTCATGACACTAAAACTACTTGAAACTTTGACTACTCTGTATGTAAAACACCATCCCAGACAGGAGTTTCACAGCAGTGTGGCTTTGGTGATAAAGTCAGTCTGGGAAGTTTCTTCTCTGCACTTCCATCTGCTCATTCCTGACCCTAAAAAAAATATGCCACCCCTTCAGCTGTAAAAATACAACTGTTCATTGGGCTTCATCGCAAGTAGATCTCCGAACGATCCCAACCAAAAATGCGTCCCCCTTTCCGTCCTCTTTCCTTTTCTGAAAGGTTATTTTTAATCTGGGCCACTTGACTGGCTCACTGAATTCATCTCCAGCACAACCCTACAAACACTTGAAGTGTCAGGGCTGGGCGAGGAGCGGGCTGTGGCGGCGGTCGGGAGCCGGTGACTGGGCTGGGCAGGCAGCCTCAATCAGCCTCACAGCTGCAGCCAGGAGACCAGGATGCTCCAGTCATGAAGTCGGCAATGCTACACAGCCTGGCACGTGCCTGAACCTGGGTAAGTGCACAACATAAGCGTACTTTTTCCTGCAGCATTCACAGGGTAGGTGGAAGACTTGGCTTCCTCCCCCTTTCAGAACAAATAGTGTTGAAAACTACTGTCCTTCCCTTTCCAAAGAAGAACACCCTAACCGGGGGTAGGAGTCATGGTCCTCTGCAGAAAGCAGTTTTGGGGGAATTTGGCCACGAGCATGAGACAAAACGCCAGGAGGAATGTGATGCTGTACTCGGGTTGCTAAGTTCACTCATTTACAAAGATATGGGAATTCATATACGTCATGGGTGATGCAATGTGCATGCGCCTTCCACAATAAAAACAGTCACTGTGCTTTAGATAAGAATGTACATCATCACTTGAATCTTTCTCATACTAAAAAAAAATAAATATTACAGGACTGCAATGCTATTAAACCTTCCAAATGAGTATTCAGAAGTGTTTTTTCCTTCTTCTGTCTCTCTACTCCTCTCACCAGCACCGTTCTCCACAACTGATCTAATTTTGCTGGAGCACTGGGATATATATTTAAGGGATTCTTTCTCACATTGGGGTTGTCAAGTACAAGATGGTACCGGCAGAGTGGCAAGTTCTCTTCTTTCTCCACCCCTCTGGGTGCTGCACCTTTGATGTTGCAATCCCTTCTCCCACCCACTCGCCTCCCCAGGCTCACCCACCTGCACTGCAGTTCTGCTCTAGATCCTTGTCAAGAATAGCAAGGCGCAGAGTGGGTAGATGAAGGAATGCTCTGCCTCCAACCTCTCCTCCTCCCCACCGCTGGGGGACACCACCAAGAGAGGAAAAGGCACTGAACCAAATACTCCACTGATACTGAGGTATAAGGTAGTACTGGCATCCAATAGCTATTGGGTATCTTGCAGTATTACCATGGTACCACGACATCACCCTTAAAGTTTGTTTGGGTAACCTTTTTGTTATAATACAGGTGACTCAAGGCATTGCCATATCTAATCGTAAATGAATTAAGAAACGCAACAGATGATGCAGTGGCTTCAGCTCAAAGCTACCTTATGTGTGGATTTGGGTCTGAATGATTTCTACGCTTATTAACTACTGGTTAGCTAGTACAGTTATTTTTTCTCTTCCTCTCACTGCACCCAGCTGCCCTGCAGGGATGTGCTGCAAAAGTCATCTTGGTTTTTTGAGACCTCAAAACCTCTTCTGAGAGTGTTATGATTTTCTATACAGTCTTGCCAAAGGGCACAGAGTTGGAAGTCATGGGTTTTATGCCAACAAAATCAACATGTTTATGCAGCTGCATATTATCCCCATTTAGTGACAAGAACAATAACTCATCGACTGGCTATAGAGCATGGTAAGCTGGAGCTTACTGGAAAAAAATCAAGACGCTGCATGGTAAAATGTTTGACATGGTCATTAAAATCCAGAAGTCATTCTGACACTATCAATGTCATTTTCAATAAATCTCTCGAATTCTGTAATGTTATATTGATTTTTCCCAACCAGAACCAGATGGAAAGACAGGTCTTTTTTCTTTCTCCCTTTTTATTTTCTACTTGGAAGGGAAAAAATGCAACTAATCCCCAGTGGATAAACTGACAAATGGGAGAGCTATAATCTACCTCCGAGCAGCACAATGAATTGGCATCTGAATGCTTTCGCTTTGCCATACATCTGGAGTTTAACTTTGGGGAAACTCTGTCATGAGCTAATTGACTTGATTGTGTTTTAATTAAATGAAAAGAAAAAGCTGAAGTTCAGATGTAGGCGGCTGAATGGTAGTTTCCATATGGAACTGCCAATATTGCAAAATGTTAATTGGACCTCCTGCTGGCGATGAGCTAAACAGGCTGGGTAGCGGCTACTTCAGAGGGATGCTGGCTGCTGCCTCGAAACTGCCAGAGGGGATCTTCCTGGGAAAACCACAGCAGGGAAGCATAGGACTGCCTGAATGCCTCCAGGTTTCTAGGAGGATACACACACAAACACCTTTCGGGTTGTCAGAGTCACACATGGACTGGCAGTGCCAAAGTCCAGAAAGAGCTTCAGGAGGCTGCACCCTGTAACTCCCATCTCGCCACAAGCGAAACGTTACCTTGCTGCAGAAAGTCAAACACCGTGAGGGGTGGAAAATTCATCTGGAGACAAAAAGCCATACTCTGTTCTGCCCCTGTGACCAGTCCCTGCCTAAGCTCTGCAAAAAGCACAGGTGCTGCTACCCAGGGAAGGAGGGGAGCCTGTGCTCTCCCCAAACGCGACAGCACAGATGCCCAGGGCTCCACATTTCAGAGGGACACCCAGCCACACTGTCCTCTTCTAGAGTGTGCAGAAGAGGACCATGAGCAAAGTCCCAAGCAACGGTGCTGCCTCCCACATGCACTTATTCTAGTTCTCACTCTCTCACCTGTACACCTGGGATTAACTTGCCCAGAGCCTGGAAGAGCTCTTTTAGCTATCTGTCTCTTAGGTAGGAAGCCCTCGCCCTGCAAGACACTGGTCCCCAGCAAGCAAGGAGGGGACTTTACCATGGCTTCCTACTGCCTTACACAAGAAACAGTAAATAAAACAGTGTTAACCTTAGGGTTTGAGACATGCTTGCTGCTTCGCTGGGGTAAAGCACAAACGATTTCTTTGCTTTACAGCTACCTCAAGCATTCCTTTCCCCCCCCCCTCCCCCCTCCCGGTCACAATAATCACATCAACTTACGTGCTGTTGGTTGTTTTGTCAAGTTACAGGCTATCACATTATCACATTAGTTACCACAAGCTATCTCTTGCTAATGCAACCCAAAGGCAGATAACTACTTCAAAGTGCAACTTCAGAGTTACTGCAAAGTATAGTTTTCACTCCTATTGGGTTAATTCTATAGAAAAAAAGCGCAAAGTTATGGTTGTAGGGCACTCTGCAGAGACACTGGAAATACCACAGGTGATACAGCTAGTCAGGGCTACCAGCCTGACCAAATTACACCTCTGATGCTGGAACCTGTGCAGAGCTCTGGTCTGCTACATCTGCACTGGCATGTGAGCTGGGGGGGTCTACAGTGCATTAAGCACTGCAGTTATACCTCCACCATCACACCACCTCTCTTCTCACTCCTTTCTTGTGTCAAAACACACTAGGGATTTGCTTAACGTCTGAATTAAAATAAGGACCTGACCTTATGCTTGCAATATGCCCACAAGCACATGTTTGCAAATTAATTATTTACATTTTGGATTCACACAGCCCTTATTAGAACACCTGCACTACTTCCTCCTCTTCAACCAAATGTTTAACTTCCATCCTTTTGGCTTCCTAAGAAAGGAATAAGCGAATGCTCATCTGTCCCGTTATACAGGTTTGAAAGCGATCTGGCCAAAAATGTTGCTGCCTCGTCTCTGACCTGAACACAGTTGGCTCCGACCAGAAGGAAAGGGATCATAGGTTTAATGCAGGCTGCTTACTCCTTTTTTCTCAACCCTAACACTTGCATGAAAAGCAGCAAATGGAAAATTTCCAGACAGTTACATTTCCCAGATATATGAAACATCAGGTCAAAGGTCAAATTCTGGATCCAAGCAACTTCTTCACAAAAACAGGGGAAAAAAAAAATGCAGGCAAAGTAACAAAGACGGGGGAGGACAGGAAAAACAACAACTAAAAGCAGTGTAAATAACAGAGCAATAAACTACTTTGAACAGCTGAGGATTGAAAATTAATGCTTCTTGTGTCAGAATATTAAGGGATAAATCTCCTCAGAGTAAAATGGTATAGATTTCTATTTTTATATATCCTCTTGGATAATTTTGTAATTCCACCTAAAAGTAAGCTGCATGTACTTATCTTGTTAAATTCTATAACGATATTTTTAAGAAGTCACATCTGAAAAACAGAGCTGCAGAATTGCAAATATTTCCTTACTGACTTTTCTTGGTATAGCCTTAATGCAAGGGAGAAAAATAATTATAGTAAGTTTACAACAAATATTTTTAGCTATAGGCAAGTGGTAAAACTTCGCAGCAGATAGTGGCTAGAAGTGTGAAAATAAACCAAAATGAGTACATGGCCCCTCTCCTGTGTGGTAATAAACAGGAATCAAAAGGAAATGTTTTTGTGGTAATTAACAGGCATGTAATACTGATGCTGAGATAAAACTGGGCCAAGCGTGTCACAAGGAAGCCTTTGGCCCTGTTCCCACTTCTCCGGCCAGTGGCAAAGGTAATCTCCACCTGCCCTGAAGGGGACAGGAGCCCTCAGATGCCCTGTGCGAGCAGCAGCGGCGCCCGCCAAGGAAAGGGAAGGTGGGGGAAGGTTCCTGGTGCCGGCTCCTCCTGGCAGGAGAGCCCAGGCGGTAGGTATGCCATGTCGCTGCCCCACTGGAACATCCCATCCCCGGTGTTCCCAGGAACCTGACAAGATGAGAAACACAGTCCTCAAGAATTTGGGGAAAGGGAAATGGAAAGACGCGAGGCGAATGCAGACCTTGTCATCTGGTGCAAACTCTGCCAAGCAGCCCCCGTACCGTCAGGCTGCTAACTCCCGGGCAGGTCTAGATGCTTACCTACGGCTCCTCTTAGGAACCTGTTTGCCTTCAGAGAGCAAACCAGCACACTCTTAGATGGCCTGTGCTACTTGCTGTCCCAGACAAGTCAAAAACCTCGCAAGACGGTCAAAGCATAGCCAAAGGTATTCTGCGATGTTTCTAGCTCCTCTCCTCCCCATACCTAAGCAAACACAAGCTTGGGGCTACTTCAGGTCCAGCTGGCCGGCTCCTCTGGAGGTGTACATCATCCCAAGGGAGGTTTTTACTCTGCTAATAACTTGCCTACCCTGCAGCACCAGCTGAAGGACCTGGCTGCTGATCCCTTTTGGCTGTTCCCTCAGTGCACCTGGACAGACAGAGGCATTTCCCCGCAGCTCGATGGATGTGTCCCCAGAAGCCACCGCTGCTGTCAGCAGAGGCAGCACATGGGTACGGCTTGATAGAGATGCTGCCCACACAAGTGCGTACCCAGTCATCTCAGACATTGTTTTCACACCACCAGGGGAGAAACTTCATCTGACCCACCAACTGTGCTGGTAACCATTTGTGAGGCTGCGCATTATCACCACTCTGAACCAGAAGAAAAATAACCTTTTGCCTAGGCTTGTAAAACTGAGTCAGTTCCTACTCCTGGCACAGGAGGGTCAGGCAAATAGTTTTGCTGAGCAGTCTAAGCTGGGTTGGTGTGCTGTGGAGCCGGGGCAGGAACACAAGAAGCGGGGGATGGGGGAGAAGTTTGGGAAGCGATGGAAGACTTCTGCCATGAAGTCAGCACCTGAGCTCACTGCCAGCGGGTAAGAGCTCCTCCGCACAGCAGCATGCCCTGACCCCTTCACCACATCCAACATTCAAGCAATGACTGCCTGAAGTGCTAAAACCCTTAGATATTTTCCTCTTCCGCATGAAGGGAGCTGGGGAAGGAGGTAAACATCTCTCCTCCCCATCCCATCCCATCCCATCCCATCCCATCCCATCCCATCCCATCCCATCCCATCCCATCCCATCCCAAACCACCCAGCACCCTTGCTAAATACAATTCCGTATAAAGATTACCCATGTGCTTTTCCCTTTATTATTACTATCTTTAACCAAATCTTTCACAATTAACATGCTTATAGATCTGAGAACAGGTTTGGTTTTGTGGGATCCCATCCCAACGCTTCCTCACACTTAAGTACTTCAACAAGGAGCTCTTGATCTACAAATAACAGAACATTTATGTACAAAAAAACCTTAGGAGCAATTTGATCAGTCATGTAATTAAATCCCCCGTATGGGACAGCCCGGAGCTTGCTGTGCTGCCTTTTTAAAGCGACATTTTCTTTTACACTGGCACCACTTCAACACCTTTTTTTCCTAGTACAGGAAACAGCATATTGCACTTGTCCAAATGTGCGTAAGTCAAACTTGAAGCAAACAGTTTCTTTTTGCAACCCCACTGGCCTCAGAACCCCACTGGGGAGGTCAAGGACACTTTTAAATCCAACCAGCAAATTTCTAAGTGTTGCTGTCATTGCAAATGTTTGTACAAGCTATTAGCTTTGCAGTCTTTGTAGAGAAAACTGTTTATTTTTAAGTTCGGTTTTTTAGCTGGCTATAAAATGTTTGTCTTTGTTGCTAGATACCAGCTTGGATAAATAATAATAATAAAACTCCAACACGCTCAGAAGAAACTATTAATGATTAAACACAGTTCCTCTCACTCAAAATGCCAATTTGAATTTGTTAACTCTAAAGCCACAGCCTGTAAAAACTGTTCATATCACTCTGTACCTATAATATCACAATTCTGAATAAAGCCTAAGTCATCTTCTTTGCTATGAGGAAATGGGAGTTGCCAAGTTGCAGCTGACTTCTGTTCCGCATCATGTTTCATTACTCTCTCCAACCCCGGCCGCACAGCAAACAGCTGTTTTATTCCCTGTATCTGGTTCTTTATTAGGGCCAGGGTGGGGAAAATCAGGCACAAGCTGACATATTTGCCAGCTCAGCTGCTCTTCCTTTGCCAATTTAAATGCAGACACTCAGGTCCCCATGCAATTTCTGATGGGATTCAGTTATACTTTCAAAACCAGTGTGTTCCCTTTCCTACACAATGGAGAAATAGTTCCATCAAGCAAGCTGGTAGCACCGTAAACCACTACAGCAAAACACAGTGGAATTATCGTACTATCTTTATGTAGATTTGAAAGCTGTATTCAAACACAGTTTGGACTCCAATTTTTCCATGGAATCAGTGTTTACAGAAGCGAGGCACAGATAATCAAAAAGCTTTGGTCGCAACACATTGCAAATGAGAATGCTGCTCCCCTTCGGCTCAGCACACCGGCGGGATGCTGTGCTGGGAGAGCGCCCCGTTTGCTGCGTGCCCCGGCGGTGCTGACACTCACAGAGGTGGGGCTGGAAACCAGGATCCCACCTCCCTGTGGGAGAGCCAGCGGCGCGCTCCTTTTAGGGACAGGCATCAGCCCAGGATTAACCAAAGCATCAAGTCCTCCTGGGAGGGAAAAGGGCTAAAGAAAAGGGCTTGGTGAGGCCTCAGATGGGGAGATGTCGTCTTTTTGTCAGAGGAGGCACTGAGAATACGCTCGGCTCTTCCAGTGGACTCTTCCCTTAGGGGAAAACAACTACTCTGTAAGAGCATTATCAACACGGCAGATAAATAATTGATACCTTCATTTCCCCACTTGCTTGTCTCATGCTGTACTTGAGGTCCCCACTTCTCCTCTGTTCTCTGTTAATAATGAATGACTGTATTATCGCGGTGCTTAAGAGGGCTGGTCATAGATCAGGACTTCTTTGTGACAAGAGCTGTACAAACAAAAACCATAAAGACCATTCTTGCTCCAGCTCTAAGTATAAAATGAAAGAGAACAGCTTGAACAACAGATTTCCGATTTTTCATTGCCACCTGCTCAGCTGTTGTATTTTTAAGAGCTTTTAGCTATCAAAAAGTCCATATGATTTTGTTTGTAGCATGTCCTTTCCTAACACCTCTCTCATTCAGACATTGCTATTAAGCAATCATAAAATATATCTTTGTCATATGTAGTCTAAAATAAAATGCCAACTTGGACTTCTATGTGCCAGTTTAAACTGAATTGTTTTAGCTGGAGTTGGCCGAGCATCCCTCAAGCCGGAAAGCAACTGCCCACAGAAGAAATACCAGCCTCCATCTTCTCCCCGCCAATGCATTCCAGTGCTATACTATTACAGAGCCCAACAATATTAATTCAGTACTTAGCTTCTGCACACATCATTCATGAGAGTTTCAAACGCACCAGCAATGATGCCTGTTTTCCTGGAGGAGAGGATCTGAGCCCACCCAGCCACTACAGCGCACACCGCTGCGCTGCCGTCTGGGAACACCTTTCCTTTCCTTTCCTTTTAGGAGTCAGCAGTCATTGTAGCCCAATGAGAAATTTTAAGTCTTCCAGTTACCATTAAGATGTACTCAAGCTTGTCCTGAATCAGATAATATACTGATTTATTTACTTTGTACAAAACCCAATATGGATGGCAAGAATCATTTAGCCAGACTAACACTGACAGAGGTCACTCCTGCTATATGGAATGACAGACTTCACTGTATTTCATACTTTCTTAAAGACGCTCTTTAAACCCTTAATAAAACCCAGTTTTCATTGGATGATTTTTTTTTTTTTTATTATTCCTTATGACTCCAGAGGTAAACCAGGCTATATGACCCTTGAATAATTACATGCCAGAATAGAAATATAGACACCAAAATGGTTTACTTTAAAAACTGAGTGAAATTGCAGCCCTTCTCATAACTATTAGGATTTCATTAATTTTATGATTACTTAAATTCTGTGGTATCTTTGTGAGTGCCATGACCATGCTGACATAGATGAACCGAACACAAAATCTGTGTTTAGCCATGTGCTTAAAAGTGCCATAGTAAGAACTTGATTTAAAAAAAAAGGTGATGCAAAAAGCCGAAATACGACTGGCAAGCCCTGCACCTATTGCTAGCAACTCCAAACAGCATTGGAAATTCAAAATCCTCCCAAGTAAAGTATGTACAGCAGCAGGGTTCACCAAATTCATCTTTGGCTTTATTTAAGCTCTGTAAAGTTTTCTTTTTTAAACTACTACCAAATGTTTTCCTAGAGAGGGAACACTATGTGACGGAGCGTTCGCCTGTTTCCAGCAGTCCCTGGGAAAGCAAGCCATCCCTTAGGAAAGCCCACAGGAATACTTCAGAAATTCCTGTTGGCAGTTTTTGCCTGTCCCAACTGTTTCTTGTGCTCTTGTCCTGGGCTTTCTGCAACTCACGAGGCAGCTGATGCACCCAACAAGGGAGAGAAAGGGCTATTTATCTGCTCGTTTAATAATGAATCAATATGTGGATAGAGTCTCCCACAGAGAAAAGAGCAAATGATGGTTTCCACTGGTGGTCTTTCCATAGGGGTCTTTCTCCAAGGATTTGCCCAGAGGCGAGCGGCCTGTCCCAGCAGTTAGGGATCACTTGGGTCCCTGCTCAGCAGCCCCCAAAATGGCATCACAGCGGGGATCCGAGGAGGGAAAGGAAAGCAGAGAGCCCACAGATAATGGATGCTCTCGTACCCGCGCCGTCGGGCTGCAGCTCTGCTCTGGCAACCAAGGGTCGAACCTAGTCCTCGTGCACTTCTGCAGGCATGACGCCTTCGCAGCCATACCCCCAGCGCCGCTCTGACTGCCTTGTTTGAAGCCGGTTCAGCTCCAACCTCGACAGAAGCAGCAGCGGGCCCTCCTGCAGCCTCTGGCCATTTACCGCCCTCAGAACATACCTCCTGGAAAATTCTCTTTGCTGTGCTGAACAAAGCTGTCGTGTAACTCCATCTCCAGCGTAACATGCTTTGTATAAGTGCAGGTTTTGAAACAGAAAGAGGTTAATAATTATTCTTTAAAAGAGCGCCTTCAAGCAGCTTACAAACAAATGACGGCAACCTTCCTGAGCTTAGGGGAGTGGCTGTGACATTTTGGAAATGAAAAGAAGTGATAAAGGGTTCAGTCACTTCTCTTGCCTTGAAAAAGGTTTATAATTTTCCCTAAACCTCCCTCTTATTCTTGCAAACATTCAAGTACTCGGCACGCATATTCAACATTTTTAGATCTTGCGCTCACTTTTTACCCTAGCTGGATGCTGAACTCTGGGGGGGAGCCGCAATTTTCACCCTGGGAGGGACCCAAAACGGGACCAGTGCATCCCACCACGCAGCTCCTGCCCCACGCGGGCACTGAGGCACGTGGCAGCTGCTGAATCGCCGGCAGCCCGACGCAGAAGGACTGTCTTCTCCCTTACATGCAGAAGGTACAGAAGGATATTGCTGAACCTTTCATATGTGGTGCTCACACGAGGTGAGGTATTTTGGGGAAAAACCTGAAACCATGATGAAAAACACCACATAATTAAAATTGAAGATTTCCATATTATTATCCAGAGATTTTCTGTATATCAATACAGATGTATAATACAAGGAATGTAGTTAAGCACAACAGCACAGCCTGACTCAAGTTAAAAAAATGGCTAGAAAAGCATCATTAACCTTCACTGACTATTTTCTTGTTCTAGAAGGAATACAATTAAATTAAAACCAATTGTTAACTGGCTCCTTTTTTTAAACTCCTGTATAAGATCAGGAATAACGTACTAAACTTGAACAGCAGAGGTATGCATGATGTAACTAAGTTTTTTTGGGACACCTTATGACATTTCATGCTGTTATGAATAGAGGTCACTGGGAACCAGTTCTCTAAGAATTTTCACTTAAACCAAAACCAAAAAGTTTCATGTTTGTGAACACGTGTGCGGCCCGTATCAACAGAGTCCTTATCAGCAGGGCCGTATGTCGCCTCAGCATTTCAAAGGCTGCCCTATAGCGTTTGGACAGGTGTCAACATGAGGAGGAGCAGCCCAGCCGAGCACCCAGCCTGTGACCCACTGTCAATCAGCCCCCACCAGAGTGGCTTGGAGACACTGGAGCAGCCTACTGAAGGGTGGGGTCCATGGATTTTGTCGGGGTCTCAGGGAAAACAGGATCCTGTTTCAGCCAACACAAGCTCTAAAGAGGATGAAAAACCTTCAGATGTCACCCCAAAGCTCCCAATCCAAACAGCTTCCTTCCCACCAAGCTCCATCACTGATACTGCCTTCCGGCTCCAGTCAGCCCCTAAAGCTAACTTTAAACTTCTGGCTTTTAACCCACTTGGGAATCAAAGGTTCGAGTGGACTGTTAATTATCTTTCCTCCCAACACAGAATTCTAATGTATAATTGCATTCTGAAGCAAGTTTAGCTCTGAGAAAAATTAAGAAGAAAAAAATAATGAATCACTGAACATCAGGTTGGAAGGGACCTCAAGGATCATCTGGTCCAACCTTTCTTTGGCAAAAGCACGGGCTAGACAAGATGGCTGAGCACCTTGTCCAGCTGAATCTTAAAAGTGTCCAATGATGGGGAAAGACCCAAGCAGGGGTTCTGCATGCCCAAAATAACAATACTGACAGGGTATGGCCACAAAAGTCTCCCAGTAACAGAGAGCACTGTATGCAAGTAAAATTCCTGGCATAAAAATAATTAAAAAGGAAAAAATAATGTATTACTATAGCATATACATTTTCTTCACGCTCAACAGACAAAAGACTCTATCTTAATTTACTTATGTATCATGGATACCATGGTTTATCACTAATACTGCACACTTTTATGTAGACCAGCACTGCAGCAAAGGCCAGAGGAAGGCCAGGTGCCAGTGGCCAAGAATGCCCCCATGGGATGCAGAGCTAAAGGTACTGTGGCAGAATACTATCCTTGGTGTGCTTCAGTCAACCTGTTGAAAAGAATGTAATCGTAATTTAATATGAAGTCAAAGTACTTTTCTGGGGTGCATCTGGGTATTGTTTTCATAAGCACAAAAGTACCTGCCAGCAGGAACAGGTGAGTAATTGGTGAAAGTGCTGGAATTACAGTAACTAAAAACATTAGGGTAGGTTTTTGTGCAAGGAGAAGTTCTCATCAATAATTTCAATAATTACAGCAACACTGAAGAATCCCATTTACTTCCAGCTTATAGCACCTACCCAGAACTGGGGAGCCCCAGAGCAAATCCCTGCTCTTAACATATTCCTACCCTAAATCTATCTTATTCTACTACCAGGGAGCTCTGGGGAACGTTGCTCCATCTCTCAGCTTATCTCATGTCCACTGACTTCTTGTATCTATCCTTCAACTGCAAACAGTTCTCTATTTCTAAATCCAGTTGCTGCTACCAGAGCTCTGAATTCTCTATTTTAACTGATAAGAGACGAGAAATATTTTGAAAAATTGTTACAGTTTTCCTGCAAATTGCGCTACAGAAATTCACAGCAAAATATAATAACCATAATCTGATGCTAAAAACTTTTGCAAGTATATGTGTCTGTACACATATGTGTATCTCTCAGGAGACTTCAGACATAATTCTTGGGTTAGAAAAAAAATGTTCATGCGAATATATCAGAAAAAAAACACATCAATACTATACCAACAATAATTGCATTGACATATACTAATGGTTGGCTTTCTCACATACTTTCATAGCAACCTGCTGGGCTAGAGAAGGCTACTGGAAGTCCTTATGAAAGACTTTTCACTTTGCTACCCATCTCCTTGAAGGGTCACCTCTCGCACCGCCTCAGCACTACCCAAACTTCCCTCCCTTCTCTCTCACCCCAAACACACTCTTTTTTTTCACCCCTCAAGAATGGCACTTTTTTGTTTGTCTAAAAACTTTTGCTACTACCCTATATGTTAAAAAAAAAGGCCAAAAATGGTAGGTGCAAAGACTGAATTATAGAGAAAGACCCAGAAAAAGAAAAAAAAAAACCCTCTCTAGATTTGCAAGTTTTCCCCACATTGACATCAGGGCATGCAAGTAATCCCTTAAACCAGAAAGAATGGGCTCCATGCTGGTATTTTTTTATGAGAGTGATCTGCCTGGTATTTATTTGTTTTTAAGAAATGGCTAATTTAATTAGCAGTGCTGTGTCTGTTCTTCCTCCACTCTCCCCTCGCTCTTATGTGGAATTTACTGCAAAAAGAGTAAAAAAATTTAACTGAAAGAAAGAAACCTCTGGGCCCATATATACATAGGGTGCATCAATTCTTAGGGGGTTAAAAAAAAATAATGATCTGTGCCACCAGACACCTCTGTGCTGAGGAGAAGACACTGGTGCTCAGTTCTGCCCTGCTGGCATGTATCCCCTGAAACAAGTCCCCAGGGAAAAACCAGGTTGCCAAACATGAGAAACAGTAGCGTTCCCATGCAGGGACTGTCTGGGTGTAAGGATGTAATCTGCAAAACCACAGGCAGGCAGGGGCTGCGGAGCAGAGCCTGCTGCCCCCAAAAAGCCAAAGGAAGAGTTAGCCACAGCAGCGGGATAACTCGCTAGCTGTCTTTAACTGTATTCCTCCACCACAGTGAACCCACTTAGGAAAGGACTACTTTTTTTTTTTTTTTGGTTCATCTCGTCTCCTGGGGATGTTTCTTCTGTGGTTGAGGAAAACCCAAATGCACTGTAGGCTAAGCAAGACAGAGATATTTTTTTCTCTGCAAACAGATCCCTTAAGGATGGCTGGTTGAAAGGTACAAACACAAAAATCCACGGCCTGACTTGGTTTATTTGTGCTCACTTAGTTCCTTGGTCTATGGCTTTCAGGTCTGGCATGCTCCATCCATAGTGAAGCGAGGGGATAACAATATTTCATTATCACACAAGACATGAACCCTTCCAGATCATGCCAGGGTGGTAAGTTGTGGCCTTTACTCTTACACACTAACGGATTTTGCTGAATTTGCACTCGAGCAGTTGGGAGAGGCTTGCACTTTAGCAGGGCTGAGCTGAGGCGGGGGTAACTACTGTCTAAGGGAAAGTGAGCATCAGTGGGTGCATCTTCAGCCACCACAGCCGTTTCCAAACTAATAATCGGTCTATGCACTACAGTGTGCAGTGCTATACATCAAATTTTGTGTCCAGCTTCTCCTGCAAACCAGAGAAACCTGCAAAGTCCCATTTAAAATGTACTGAAAATAATGCTTAGCTTTTGGATGCTTTCTAGTGGCCTAGCTCTGTATTCTCAAGGGTTTTTTCATTGTTCATGGATGACAGCTAGAAAGGCACATTCTTTTTAATTCCTCTTCTCCTTTCAAAAAGACATGGTGCTAGAGATCCAATACTGACATAAAATACTTTTCTCTTCAACACATTTTCCATTATACATTTCAAACTAAGCTACAGAGTTACCAGGCGCGTTAAACATTTCAGAAGCTGGCTGAAATATGCCCTTCTCCTCTTCTCCCCTCCTTGCCTCCAGTAGTGATGGGAAAATTATAATCGGCAGGAGGAGCAGTGCCAGAGGGGAGTTAAGAGAGAGGTGTTGCTGTAAGTGTCCAAGAGACTTGTTTTTTCAGTTTCAGGTCTCTCTGAATTCCCCCAAACTTTTCCAACAAAAACTTTCTTCCTCTCTTCAGATTCATGACACAGTTACATGATGGTATTGTCCAACAAAAGGCTTTAAAAGCCAAGCGTCATGGTCATGTAGTTTCTGCAATGCTTTGTAGTTAACATCTCTCTCTTTCTCCTGCTGGCTCATGTTCTGCTACTCTCTACGACTTTCTCCTCCGACTAAAGTATAGACTATTTTTTATTTCTGCTTGGTGCTTGTCCCAGCTCTTGACAACTTGGCTTTATCCACAGTCTTAGTTATCTATTTTATTGTTCACTTCCTTGCACAGACACAGTCTCTTTCATGTCTCACCATCAGGCCTTATATATTTATTTCTTCCATACCCTTTTTTCTTGTGTCAAAAGCAGCAATATTCAAGTAAGAAACAACAATAGCCTCTTCTGCCCAAGAAATCGAATCTGGTGTCTTCTTATAAGAGTCAGACCAGCTTTCCAAAACTTTTCATTTCAAGAATTTAAGCACAGGAACTATTCTGCAATTAGTGCAATTGTTTTAAATCATGTATGGATTTTTAATACTAATAATTAATACTTATATTTTCCTTCTTTTTATCAATCACTTGAACAATTCATCAGAAGAGAATCACGCATGGTGGTATAACATGTAGGACAAGAAAACCACTACACCCTTCTCTGTATCAACATACAAGAGGCCAGATTAGCAGTGCACTCAGCACTTCACATCTTCAGAACAAGACTATTCTTAGCATCCGTGCCAAAAACAACACTTCCTTCCCCTCAGAAATGCAATAAATCTATAAAACTCCAAGACACAAACCAGTAAGCTTCAGACACACTGAATGAATTTACAGGAAAGGAAATGCACAGCCAGTTTTGAATTATTACCAATGAAATAAATTATAACACATTATATATGTATAATTTAAACATGCCCAGTTTCTTGGCAATGAACTGTTTGGGTTGGGTTTTTTTTTTCTCCTTGTAAAGACAACTAGTGTCTAAAAATCATTTCCCACCAGCTTACAACAACTTGAAGTGGTTACATGAGTCAAACTACTTGATTGTATCCTACTGAATCAGTTTCAAAAGCACACAATGAAAGTGTCATTTCTTTGTTGACTCATCCGGGATCTGGGGGAAAAAAAAGAGGAAAAAAAAAAGCCTACAGGAGATTAGTTTTCAGCCTGGGTGACTACATTGCTTGTGACATCATAAATGCTTCAGGTAAATTGATCTCTGGGGGTTATAAGCAAGGAAAGCAACTGGGAGAAGTCACAAAACGGACCATCCCTTGCTATTCATGGTCACACCACATTTTTAACTCAGCGTGCTGCTGCGTTGGTGAGCTTCACTGCTTTGGTGCCCGAGCATTAGAAATCTCTGTGTGTCCCTTAGACAGTAGAGGTGGGAGATCTACAAGCCACGCTGGGGCTTACCAGGGCTTCATGGGCAAAGACTGGCTAAAAGGAAGCATCTCAGGCATCTCACTCCCTATGGTATCTGCAAAAACTGCCTTGGGGCACAGACGGATGTAACCAAGGGCTACAGCGTGGTGACCCTTCCATGGACTGCTATGCCTTTTGGCATCTGTGCAACAACACACACCAACTCATACTGGTATCTGGGATACATCAGCAGAGGTCGCGGTTTGCTGAGGATGCAGACATGGACACTGGCTCACGGCACTGGCTTCCCAGCTCCCGTTTTTGAGAAGGATGACCACTGCAGGCTGAGCTGCAGTGCAGAGCTCGATTCCCATTGCTGTGGTTTGTTTCTTCAACGTGCCATCCTCTCCAGCGACAGGCTGCCCTCCTGTGAAGTTTCCTGGGCATTCAGACCCCATTTCACTCATGACAAATGCTATTTTACCTAGTTAGGCTGGCCACCAAGCAGAAGTTGGGATCTGAATTGTTTTCTGTTGCCTGCTCTCGCTCTGCAGCCAAGCAGGCAGAAGGCAAGGAGAAGAGCCCTGTCTTCTTCAACAGAAAAGGTCAAGCAAAATGACAAAAATTGTAGTGTGAATCAACAAAGCTTTGGGTTGCAAACACCAGAAATACAACCAGGGGTGTGGTGACAAATCCTCAGTCAAGAGCTAATTTTCTGAGCTGATGCTTCAAGCATTGAAGAAAAAATCTTAAGCCTGGAAAAGAGTCCCTGTGCACCTCTAAGTCTTCTCAGTAATGGCTTAAACTGGAAATGTAAATTATATGATCACAGTGAAAACATCAAGTTTCATGGTCTATCACAGTTATTCTAATTGAGCAAATTACCTATGTAGCTTAAATCAATAAACATTAGAGACTGCCTGTATTTTTCATGAATTATTTCTAGACTATAAACTCCGTGATTTGTTCACACAGAGCAGTAAGAGCCCAGGCTTAAAAGCCCAACCAGCATCAAAGGTCTCTGCACTATTCTCGGACTCTTCCTGGGCAACAAATTAAAACATTCAGATCCAGAAAATACAAAAAAGACTAAATAACACTGAAACAAGGACGCCCCATCTACATGACAAGGATTTCCTGACGATTTGGGCAGTTGGTTGGAGCGAAGACATCCTGCAACACTAATAAAAAAAGGACATTCTCGGGATGAGGGATGCACACTGATCTTTGGGAACAGAAATGACAACACTCACACAGTTTCAACTGTTCGGACAGCTGTATCACAGTCTAATTCTATAGACAATACATCACTAATTCATATGAAACCAAAGCAGGAATCAGAGAAGAAAAAGGCAATGCATCCCTTATTGTTTATATCTTTTCATATAAAACTTCATTTTCACAAAGCTGTCATTGACACAGGATTCTGTATTAATACTCTGATCAATACTCTGATCTGCCAAGTAACAAAGTGTTATCACAATTTTATAGCATTAAATAGAAGAGTATTATCCAACATACACTTAGTCAACCCTTTATCAATAAAAAACAGACAGCAAGACATTATCTTCACATTTTTTTCTCGTTTTACTCACATGCAACCTGACAGCATACCCTAGACTTCCATACAACAGCGGAGCAACTTAGGTCCTCATTTCTCCTGAGCTTTTTTCCCCACTGACACTGATCATCACAGCTGTTCGGAGCAGTGAGAGAACACAAAGGTAAGTAAGACCTTCAGTTTTGACAGAGACTTTATTTCCAAGTGCCCAAAGCCCAAGTCAGGGACAAAAGAAATTAATTCCTATGCAGTGACCTGCAACTCAAGCCTTAAATCAAATTTCCTAATAATGAGCATCCACTTGATGGACAGAGGAAATTGCATTGTCTGTACAGATTGTTAGTCCAAAACACTCTATGGACTGCAAACAGCCAAGGTTGAATTGATTCACATATCACAATATCCAGAACAAAACAGGGGAGTTAAAAACAAACCCGAAAGAGAGGATGCCCCACAGTGTTACCCATGTCATTCTGGTCAGAGATGGTGAGAAAACAGTCCATCTCCACAGCATGCATCACCTTGATGTTCACAGTGACCTTCCTACCTAGTTCCTACTGAACCATTTCTATCGTCCAACATTGTAGGAAATAGCACACTCTGGAGCCCCACTGTAATTTTACATTTGCCCAAAAATACACGTGACAATCTACGGGTTGCAGAGTTCACCTAAGAGGAGATAAAAATGACTCAGTCATTCTTTGCTTTTGATTTTGTTTTGGGAGCATAAAATAAAATAAAACCCCGCTCACTGTCTGCCTCCCTTCCCTGCTGATGGCCTGCACTTACATTTTCTTTTGCTTCCATCCTCAGTTTTGCACATATTTTTAACATCAGAATCTTTATGTGGCTCGAAACCAGACCTGACTGGTGGCTTCTCAGCAGCATTGGCAAAACTTCTGTTGGCAAGAAATTCTCTTGACTCAGGGGCACAGACAAAACTCTGGTTTTGTCTCTTCCGCAGCACTCGCCTGTGCCCTGGCTGCTGTCTCAGCCAGCCTCGCTCTCTGGGGTTTGCGGGGGGCAAAGCAGACCAAAGCCACCACTGCTTGTTACTATAGATGTTTTATTGTCACCAGCAAACTGCTGCCTCTCTTTTTTCCTATGCCTAGCACTGGTCCTGCCCAGCCCTACTTGAATGAAAATGCCTCTACCACGCTGTCACGATTCCCATTGGAAAAATCACACTGGAACCCACCTTATGTCAACCAGAGAAAGCAATGAATGGACACTTCAGAAACGACTTCTCTAGATAGGATTGAATGGCAGCTGGTTGGGGCACTGCTGTGGATCAGAAATATTCTTCTAGCCACGGGTACAATTGAATACAATGGGCAGAAAGAAGTTCTGGAAGCTGGCTGTTTGCTGAAGTATTTTTTTTAAATCCATCACTGATTGACGCAAAGCATTAAGTACACTATTTTTTTTAATCATCATCATTATGTTTTAAAAAAATAAACTAAAGTGAAAAATAAATCCAAAGCCAGCACTGATTCACAAGTATTTTTCAACAATGTTACTGTTTCTTCATTTTTTAAATCTCAAAAAGCGTTAGCGTCCAAAATGAATAAAGAACAATTTTTGGTAGGTAAAAACATATGAAGAAAGATACAAATGTCCGAGTCTTTTCTGCTTTTAATAGGTGGGACTGTGATACAGCTCAAACACCGATGAGGACTTGGGAGCTCTTTGGTTCTGTCCTGCCTGTATCTTAGGTGCTGACCCGCCTCCTTGTGCTCAGTTTTCCCATGTAAATCAATGAATATTATAAAAAGGACTGGAAAGTGTTCTGAAATCTGTAACAGAAAACACCACCTAAGGACAAGGCGGTATTACCCAGGAGCAGTAAGAAAGTTGAGGAAGAGGATCTAGGAAGGAAGGACAACTGATCCAAGGGGTGGCTGAGGTCCAACAGAGTGGGATCGGTTGTCAGTGGGGCTTAACGCAGGGGGCTCAGGGGGAAACGAGATCTCCTGTTAGCTTTTCATCGGGGGGAAGTATCGGAGTGGTCATCTGAGAAGAGAACTCTACACAAACCCAGCCAACCCGCTGGGCTCTGCCACCCTGCCTGCACTGACCTCCCGGGAGCCAGCTCTCCTTCTCCTTGTGGCAGATGAGGAAGCTGATGATTAACACTTCGAACAGGTGATTGGTGGCTACCAAACACCAGCGCATGAAGGCATCTCAGCCAGCGTGCCTGACATGAAAGGTCACATACCCTGGCAGCTAAGTGAGGAGAATTCCTGGTCATCCTTGTAGCAGCCCCAGAGTGAGAAGATGTGAGACACCAGCCTGGGACCTGTTGAGCATTAGGCCTTTATTTTCACACACACGTCTTCCTGCGGTTCACATGCGGTTCCTGTGGTGTGGCTGGTCCTCCATGTCCTTACAAGATCTCAGCTCTCGGCTGTGTCCTGTAGCAAAGGCTCAGATTGCAGCTCCTTTGCAGTGAGTTACTGCTGCAGCTGAGGAGCTCGGTCCGGGCCAACTGGCAGCAACTGCTGAGGTATCTGGGGCACAGTTTTGCTCTGGCAGGTCACAGAGTATATGGCAGCACCCAGGAACATGAAAATACATTTTATATTTTTAAATGTGGATCATTTTTTTCCTCAACAAATAGTGATACATTCCGCATGCTCGTACTCGGATCCTCATCAACAGCACAAATCAGAATGGTTTTGGGTGCCGAGACCTACATTTTCAGTAGTTGCTATTACTTTTTATATTTCAGCTCAAGACACACAAGGACTAATTTTTTAAAAGAGCTCTTGCAGCTGCCATTCGTAGCAGGCAAATTTGTGGCTACCCATTCTATCTGAAAACACGGGTGTTTTATGCCTTTGACTAAGTATCTAAAGTATCCACTCAATCAGCCCAAAGTCTGGGGCAAATTGCCTATTTAATTAACCCACATTCTGGAGCTGCCACAATTGTAGCCCCATCTGACAACACTGGTAGGATGAGGAAAGAGTTTCCCATGCTCAAGATCCACAAAAACTGAAAAGCTTTGGATGTAAATTTAGCAGCAACTGAAAAAAGAGTTCCCTTTGTCCTAATAACTCTTCCATAATTTACAAAAGCATAAAGAAGGGGAAAAAAAGGAATAGGACTCCCAGTGCAGTATTACAAGGATTCAGCCTAAAAGCCCCCAATCAATTCAACCCTTGGAAAAAATAAGAAAGATGAGGCAGGCGCTCTGCCCAGAACTTACTTTGTGGCTGTGGACAAGTCATTTAGGGCTTCACATCAAATGGGACCTGACATCTCAGCTTTCCACTCTTTTAAAGTGCACCAATAACTGAAATGATCGGCTAAGAGGTGTGTTGTGAGTAGCTCACTGTGCCTGTAAATACTTTGAGAAGCCCTCCTGTAAAGTGCAACGATGTCAAAGTTCTTCCGCTTTTAAAAGGAAGCGAAGCTGGAGGAGAAAAAACAGCTTCATTTTTTTCTTCATTAACAATTATTACTGCAAGGACTTGTCTGCATATTCAGATTCATAGTGGACTGAGTCAGGATGAGAATTTAAGGCTACAGCTGAGTATCTCCGTGTCCAACTCCTCAGGAACAGAAGTGCTTGCTCCAGAACAGCACCCTCAGTAAGGCTCACAAGTAGGCAGTACCAAAGAGCACTACTGGAATAACTTTTCTTCCTAGACAAGTCCTGAAATTGCCACACTGATAACCAATTGTCTTGTTTACCAACACCTACAGCTGCTGAAACAAAGCTTAGTTTTCCATTTCATTTCAGGATTAAGATAAGTTTGCCCTGTTAAGGCAATTACAATTTCTCTGCACAGACACAGGTGAAGCTGCCGTTTCCTTGTCAATGAACAGGAAATCCCATAAAGCCAAGAGAGATGAAAAAGAGCAGTCTGAGAAACATGCTCACTTCTGACCTATGATAATCATTTCACCGAGTGCCAAGGTCAACAAACAACAGGATCCCACCAGTGACCGCTTTCATCTCATGGGGAGAGCTGGGTGGGAACTGGGTTTCCTGTGCTGTCGAAGTACATTTTCATGTGCTTGAAAAAACTTTGGGTCTGTAACAGGATGAAACGCAAGCCTGACGATTTGTGTTCTGTTTCTGTAAAATGTACACGACGAGAAGAACCCCCACCCACCCCAGAGTAAACAGGCCCATGGATTACGTAGGTCAGCAGGTCAGCAGAGGGATCTGACCCCAGTCTTCAACTGGCCCCACTGAGCACCCTGACCATGGGGGCAAGAGGTTCCCGAGACCTTCCCTTTGCAGCTTGGCCTTCCCCTCCACATACCCTCTGCTGTGCTCCACAGGCTCCGTGCTGAACTGACTGACCTCTTCCTAGGGACACCGGCAGCTCTCTTTTTACTGCAAGTTTCATTCTCAACAAGGCATCGCTATTCAAGAAACAACAAAAATCTTTTGCCACCTAACTAGGTCTGCTTTTACGCGTTATCTTCCCAATATACCAATCATGCTTCCACTTGAGGACCTGGCTGTTTCCTAGTACTGTGGCTGGCACTGACCTACACAAGCACAAATCCAAAAAGAAAAAAAAAAAAACAAAAACAAACTGAAAAAAGTGCACCGCTCTGCTGCCGTTTGATAAGATATAGATCAGAAAGCAGAAGTGATAGCCTTTGCACATGATGGCTGATAAGCCCCAAAAGCACTGATCTGCAGCCAATGAATGGGGAGAGAGCAGTTAATCAAGTCCTGCCAGGCATGGGAAAATCAAAGAAGAGGAAGGAAGATGAACAAGGACAGTACACACTCTTCCTTTTCCATATATCTATATTGTCTATACCATTTTCCCAAGCCCTCTTGCGATCACTGTTTGTTCACATTTGCTAACCATGACAAATAACAAACAAACCTTAGAAAATGTTATCTATATGACTGAAAAGCTGGAACCGAGAAGGAGCAAAGGATTGCCTGGTGGGTGTCCACGGGCACCTAAGACCTGCTTTGCTGCCCACATTTACAGGCATATTTATGGGAGATGATTAGAGCCCTGATCCTCCTGTCCAAAATACTTCAACACCCACTCACCCACAGCTGACGGCAAACTCTAGCTAGAGAGCATTGCTAGTAAAGAAAGTTCCAATGGGGCAAGAAAATCCGATTCTTCCTCTCTTTATAGGCACTCTAATCCAACCGGTATGAGTCAACACTTGCCTAGTCGATAAGGACTTTGAGTTTTATTGTTAGACCTCAGACTTGCACTTAACCCAATGGGAAAGTGCCACTAGGACCTTGGTCTCTTGAAGTACTTCAGTACATATTTCCGTTTCCAAGAGTAAAATCTTTCCTTTAAAGTAAATCTTAAAAAAAAAATAAGAAAAAAGCAGGACGTTTGCCAGGGTCCACGCTGAGTATTATATTATGCATACATTTTACCTCTTCTGACACTCTATGACTTTCACGAAAAATCTATTTCAGTTGTCTACATCAAACCATGTTCACCAAATCAATCCACCCGAAGGCCCCGCAGTGATTTCCTAGTGGTGCCCTCCCCTGCGCCCAGCTGAGCCCCTCTGAACCCTGCAGTGGCACAGCAGGGATCAGAGGGCAGGATCGGAGCCCTCGAAGGCTGGCATGGCCGGGGAAAAAAAAAAAAAAGGGAGCGAACAGGCAAGTAACTTCTCACAGCTGCTTTTGTGTGGCTCACTGGGGATCTGAATGCACTATTGATTCCGTAGCACTAAAACAGATTTGTAGCCGCTGCGTGTGCAAAACAGGGATCTCCTTCAACTCTAATCTCTAGCAGCTGTCAAAAGACTTAAATGGCTTGTAGTTAGCTGGCACACCAAAATCAACGCAGATTTTAGGACTATTTGCCTAAGGGGCAACCTGTCTGAACTGGAACCGATGAAAGTCATTCTCCTGCCCTGATCAGAGCTGGATGGGTCCTCCCAAACTTTGCAACATATTAAGCATTCAGACCATACCTACAGAGGAGACTAGAGAAAACAAATGACTGCAGCCCCAAGAACTCATGCCACCCAGAAACATACTTGCTCCGGTGGTTTGTTGTTGAGGATACATTCTCCCAACATTTTGAACAGCGTTGAAAGCACAGTGGGATTGCTCTTCTGTGAAACCTCCTGGATACGCTACTACCAGTGCCTCATCACAAGTGCCTTGCTCTTAAAATGGCGATAACTTGAATTTACTTGGCAATATGAGGTAGCATCACTGTAACTTACATCTTCAGAAAACTGTCTCTCATTGCTCCTGATTGAAAATCTTGGTTTCAGTTAGGGAAGAATTCAAGGGAGACTTTTCTTTGAGCTGAAACTAGAAATCAGCTCAATTATTGCCTGTTAGTATTCTGCCAAGGGAACACAGGCACCACAGCCCCCTCCCAGGCAAAATACCCTCACAATAGACTTTTGCACATAAGATTTTCGACACATTTTTGTACAGGAAGTTTAACAAAAACTTTTAACTGGTCCATCTGTTTCCTTACATCTGTTTCCCGATGCCTACCTTGATATAATTCAAACGTGCTGGCTGCTGCGTGAAACCTTCAACGGGATGGTGAAATTTACTGGGAATGGTCAAACTTCTCTTTCATGCAATGTTTGGCAGGAGAAGAAATCATCCAAGATTTGGACTGGGATAGTATGACTGGGAAGTTGTATCACTGGCAACAGAACAGAGCTTTTCTAACAATGTATCTGTTATTACTACAACTGTTCTTTGAAACACCCGCGAAGCAAAAAAAAAAAAAAAAAGTGGGGGGAAATTTGTTGTGCTGTCTCCTATTTGACAAAACATTCTCACATTAACAGCAATAAGCAAATTAAGAACAAAGTTCAGCCTTCAGAATTGAAGTCTACAACACATTTGTTTATATTTTTAAATGGATGCAAAGGAAACAGGCGTTGAGGAAAAGCATGCATGCAGTGAGATTTTCACAGGAAACTTCAAACCTCGCTGGAGTTAAATCGGATTCTAAATCTTATTATTGTGGGAAAAGACTCGCTCTGTTTTGCTGTAACTACAACACACCAGGTTATCCTAATATGCCTCCAAACAGCATTCCAGAGTAGTTTGCACTATCTTCAAAAAGTTAATTTGCACACAGCTAGGGCTGCTTTACTGGAAGAAAAGAAAAAAAAAAAAAAGAAAAAAAAAAGAGTTCCACTCACACGCTATTTTATTTATTTTCAATAGTCTGCTTACACATAAAATGTCCCGGAGCCAAAAGCAACCAGATGGGCGGGTCACTCGCCGCGCTGCCGGGCGAGATGCCAGAGCTCCTTTCCTTCCCCTTTTTCCTTTTCCCTCCCTACTTATTTATTTATTAAAGGGGAAAAACGAGAGCCCCGAGCTCCCGGGGGGGTGGTGCACCGCTGAATCCCTCGCCCCCTCTTCCCCTTTCCCCCCCCGGG
>NW_009647763.1:3937299-3948910 GCF_000708025.1 Charadrius vociferus | reverse complement strand
CGCTCCGCTCCCTGCCCGCATCCCCGCTGCGGGGCAGGGGTAGCGGAGGGGTCCTAAAAGTCTTTAATGAATTAAAAACAAAAAAAAAGAAAAAAAAAAAAGAAAGAAAGAAAACCACCCTTAATTACAGGGAGATTGGGAAAAACGGTGCTTAATTGGCGAGCCTTCTGGCATGCCAAAGTCCCGAGCCCCTGCCTACCTCCTGTCCTTCTCCGACGTCCAAAACGTCGGTCCAGACGGAACATTATTTCCACCCCTTCCCTGCAGGTCCCGGGAAAACGCGTGGGACAGCCGCAGGGAGCGATCCCGCCATCCTGATCGCAGCCGCTTCTCTGCTGGCAGTGGTGTCCACGGCTTTGCCGCTGTCACGAGTGGAGAGGGAATGGCTGGGCACGGCCGCTTGTGGGGTCGTGGTGTGCCCTTGTTTTGCTGTGACAGAGGTCTAAAGAAGTGCCCAACCCTTGCCTCTCTCACGGGGACATCAATCAAAGACAGGACCGCTTCTAATTTTAAAAGAAAGAAGGTAGTCTAAGACAGCAGCATCCAGACAGCGCTCTGCCATAATGAGCGATGTGAAGGGACATAGTCAATTGAATATATTAATGGTGAAGATGGGAAGAAATAGAGATTGTGCATAGCACAAGGGCAAAAGGAAAAAAGGTTTCTTTTTTTTTTTTTCTTAATGCACAACCATAATCTAAGCAGTGATACAAACTTAATCCAAACAGATAACTGTTACCAGTGATGAAAAAAAAAGAAAAAAAAAGCTCAAGTGCCTTAGAGCTATTACCACGCAGTATCTAGAAACAAGCAGAGAGATGCACACGCATCACAGGAGGACACTCAAGGCTCACCTAAAGAACATACTAAAGAACACCTATTAGCAAGACTTATGGTGAAATTACTATGTTTTTGAGTGGCCTGGAAGTCCTAGAGGGATTGGCTGAAGAGATTTCTGACCTGCTGATCTTTCTATGTGTTGGCACTGTGGTGACGTTTCAGGAGATGGAGGATTGTGTCAGTGTGGGGCCCGTACTCAGGAAACAAATGGAGTACCACTGATAGCTGCAGCCTGACATCAGTTACAGGCAGAAGAGATGTGGTCATCAGCTAATATACAGTAAAAAGAGAAGAATACAACTAATGCTTGTCTTCATGTTTTTTATAGAAAATAGGTCTTGGTAATCAGGTCTTTTATTTCATTGTTTTATATGATTACACATTAAATGGTCAAATGTATGGGCTTGAGTGTAATAAACTTCCACTATGTACTTGATTTAGTAAGAGAGAAAAAAAGTGTGGACAGCACAAAATTAATAAAGCACAAACAGATGAAGAACTAGATGAAAAACAGATCAACTGTCCAAGTAGCATGAGCATTTAATGAGGGTGTTTCTGTTGGGGAGCTGTGGGGAGGCTCTTCACTGTTTTCATCAGCAATCTAGAGAAGTATTATTTCAAACACCTTTAAAAGACTAAATAAATCACCACTGACAGCAATTTTAGATGGAGTAAATATTACCAGAGTGATAATGAGGACAAGGCAGTCATAGAGTTATCTGGATTATTTAATAAACTCAGCTCTTTCAAACAAGTAAGTTTTAATAGGGTCAAAAGAAGAAAAAAGTCAGACTTGCAGGATGGAACAACACAGCCTGCAGGGCCAAGGAAGGTATCTTAGAAAGCTGCTCCATTTAGGGGCTAGGAGAAATCTAACCTGAGGTCCTAGTGAGCTAGTGCTGGTACAAAACAGAGCCAATATTCACATACGGATGTGCAAATAGGAAAGGGGCAGGCAGAAATCCCATTTCATCGTTGCACTTTTTGTCAGACAAAAAGTGCTGTCCCATGTCCAGTGTTGTTGTCTGCCCCTTAAAAAAACCCCAAACCCCTAGGTGATGGGAGGCAGCTCAAAAGAGATCCACAAGATGAGATGGGAAGTACAGAAAGTGCTCTCCAACAAAAGGCTTGGAGAATGCTGAGGCCGATGACCTCAGGAAAGACCGACGTGTTGCATTTTAAGCGAAGAGTGCCTTTGCAAGGAGAGAATAGCATTGCAGCACTCCTGGATGTTCAAACACTGGAGGCAAGGCTCTTTGCCTGACACCTCCAAATCCAGGCTCTGAACAAAGCCCAGAGTTGAAGAGGAGGGAGCGGGGCCAGTACAGAGGGACCAGGCCGAAGGACGCAGGGGGAGCTAAGGGGAAGGTCGATGGTCTAATGGTCCCTTCTTCAGCCTGAGGAAAGGCTTTCAGAAGGGCAGCTTGTTGAACAACAGACTCCTGTCACTTATTTCTCAGAGGAGTTTTTTGCATTGATTCCCCACATTTATTTTTCTTACCTTGAAAAATGATTTTTAAAGGGTTTGTTTTGAGAAACTTGAGTTACCTCTTTGGAGTCACTTGTAAACAGGAACATAAAAGTGTTCCCTCTGCCTCTGGTGAATCTCATTAATTTTATCAAAGGAATTTGTGTTCCCTTGCTACGTAAAAGCCCAGTTTACAATGCACAAGTACATATCATCTGTCTCCTATGATTCCTGTGAAGTAATAAACTCCACAAGGTTGATTTGTAAGCTGATAAAATCGGTATAGTTATCACATCCTCCAGTGCGGTTGAATTCGTCGCCAATGTCTTTTGTTTTGGTTGTTGTGTTTGTTTGGGTTTTTTTTCTTCATAACTTAACAGATGGTGGTGACTTTCTTTTGTATGTTTTCTCTGCAGCTACCTCATTTTTAAGGGTCCTGTCTTCATATCTCAGTGATGCTTAGTGGTATGTTGCAGAACTAATCAGATATGGTTACTGCTTTAGAAAGTAGGGGATGGCAGTTCTAGTAGGGAAGATAAATGTTAATTTGTAGCACTAACAGATTATAGGCATCATGTCGTATAGAACACGATAGGCAAAAATAAATGCTTTCTCTTAATCCTGAACAGGGAATACTAGTTGAAGACATAAAATAGTACTGGTCCATACAATTATGTCTCTTCCTGCTTCATTTCCTGCCTAAAGATGCAAAGGGGCAATGTATACGTCTCAGATTACTCACAGTCATTAATGATCAAATTAGAAAAAAAATAGCATTTTTCTGCTTAGATGCTGCTTTTTAAGGCTTTGATTTAAGAATTCAGTTAATGACTCACCGATGGGAGGGAATGAACCCTGAATCCTCAACACTTTCAAAAAGACATCTACTGATGTCACCTACGAGAGAAACTGGACTGTTGAAAGCAAAGATAAATTACATTTCTTCTATGTAGAGATGTATTTATGTAATTGCCTCCACACAGAAGGGATTCTAGCATCCTAGTGACATTCCCATATGAGCATCCACTTTCAGTATTCAGTTGTTTGCAAACTTCTATTCTGCAGTATGATAGAGAGATTTTAATCTGCGCATTAAATGTCTTGCCATGTTGGTAGTTGGTGTTTAGGATCATTAAAAGGATATGATGTTTGATAACAACTGATTCTAGCAGAGATTTGAGATTGCAATTATGTAGATAAAATACATTTTTATTGGGTAAACTTTTTTGTTTTAGGATTTAGATGACTTTATCTATGATATGTTTGGATGTATGTTCCACTTTGCCTTTAAACAACCAACAGGACGAGATGCAAATGACTGCCCGGCAATTCATAGTAGTTATAGTCTTCTGAGGTTTCTGGAAATCCACAATTGCAAGCAAAGCAAAAATGGCCTGGGAAGATAAAAGTGAGAATTTCAGGATTAAAAATTCCATGATCATTTTAGCCAGGGTTAATCTTGTACTGAAGGAAATGCTGCAACAAGATGCTGAAACATGAATGTCTTCTATCAGGTGGAGAAGCAGAGGTTCAGCTGATGTGTAGAACAGGTGCCAGGCAACATCAGCATCAATGGGGTTCCTGGACCCAGTGTCCCAGTTAGATTTCAGATTTCAGTGCCCGTAGTAATACCGTAGTTATCCAATTGTCTCATGCTACATGCACAGTTCTTCCCGTCTTGTCCCAAGTTATTGTGTTGGGTACTGTGGTGAGTACTGTTAAACAGATACTCTGCTGTCCCTCTAGAGTGGAAATCTTCCACTGAAAGAGGAAGAATAGCTTCTCCATGAACTTCAGCAGTGTTTGTAAAACAAGAATATTGCACTTGTATAAATGGCTGGTATGAGATCTCTTCACGGAAGAGAATGTAAAACTTCAAAATTTTCCTTAAGTCAGAATGAAATAATACACGCAATTATCTATCTCACATATCAAAGAGCAAATTGCTTCCCATCAATAGAGCTTCAAAGACAGATGTATTTCAGTGTGTTTACTGTACTGGGACAATGGTTGGCAACAGAAGACCTACAACTAGCAGGATGCTGTTGCCCAGTCTGCAGAGTTCTGTAGGCTCACGTAAAGTAAAGAGGCATTTTAGAAAGGTGAATTTGTATTACTCTTCCTTCAGTAATCAAGATTAATTTATGGCACTAAATATAACAGAAGCTATGAGGAGAGGCTATAACATTTAATCCCAGGATTCATAATGCAGGACTGGCAAATGCATTCAACCTTATAACGGGAAAAAAATATTATGGGTGCTTATCAAGATAAACCAAGATAAACTCTGGCACCGAGTCCAGAACAGAAGTGATCCAGACGGGTCATTTCTTGTGTGGTCCTCCCACCCCTCCACACCCATTCACAATTCCTGTCAGTGTGCAGAACTGCTGGAATCATAGAATAGTTAGAGTTGGAAGGGACCTTAAAGATCATCTAGTTCCAACGGCCCTGCCATGGGCAGGGACACCTCTCACTAGACCAGGTTGCTCAAAGATGGAAGATGAGCAGCAGCATATCCTGCAGGTTGCAGAGCTGTACGATTCGGGGAACGAAGCAAAGGTGATGACATAAGCAAACACGAGCAAGAAGCTAAGGAATTTTTTTAAGTCACAGGTCATGCTAAGGTTTATAACAATGACGTTGAATTTGTACCTGCCCATAGAAAACTTGTAGTTACAAAGGGGAAGTGTTTGGGGAGGGCACCACCAAAATCAGTTTGTTTGCTTAAGACCAGAACATCAGCTGTGACTGAGCAAAAAGCTAATTCTGTTTTCTGGGAAACTGAATGCAGTTCTTAAACAGGTACTGTCAAAATAAAATCACAGGCCATATTCATGAATTATACTGGCATTGGCCTAAATTCCCAATACATTTCCTTTTAATAACCAGGGACTTTTGTAATACCCCTCAATATTTGGAAATATTTAAAAATATTTTTATATGTCTTTTTTTACTTTTAATGGCTTAGCAATACTATGTTCTTGGCAGTGTGACCTCCCATTTCCAATGCACAAGTACAGTGCAAGAAAAGGAATCTGAAATCTTCTTTAAAAAAAGAGGTTGTCTTTGTGAGTGATCATCACAAGTCTTCCTCCCTCAAAAAAACCCACTATACATACTATCTACACAGTAGAATGGAGGGCATCTACAAAGAATAACTAACCGAATTGAACTTCTGCAGTTCATCCTCTAAATTTGGAAGCTAGGACCAGAGGAGTTAATATGCAAATGAGGGCTATTCTAATTAAAAGATATAGCAGACATTTCTTGGATGAGATTTGCTTGTTCAGATTAGGACTACACTGGGAGCCAGGCCCTTACCTGTGGGAGATCAAAGGGGCTCAGAGTTGATTAGAATTCAGGTGATCTCAACTCTGAAGTCAATGTCTGTTCTTATTTATCCTTACCAGCTCTTTGCCATCAAAGGTGGGGAAAAGAGCACAGCTGGGCAAACTCATTCCTGGTGATTTGGCACAGATGGGTTTTCTTTCCACTCACAAATTATCTGCAAATAGGTTATGCACTTGCAAACTTGTTTGCTACTCTAAATTATTCACCATAACAGTTTGTAAGCCAATTTCAGACACTAGGAAGCAGGTAAACAATTCACGGCAACAGCAGTTGAATAATTTATTATCCAGGCTGTGTGCTAGGTGCCCTCAGCCGTGAGGTCTCTGAGTCGGGGGTGCTAGCTGTACCTAGAGGAAACTTTCACAATAGCTGCATCAATAGGATTTTAAAGGGTTAGTAATGAATGCTTATAGAACTACTCATGTGGTTGTATCATCTGATCTGCGACTTCTGTTGTACCCTTTAACTTAATATTACTCTTGCCAATATTAAGTAACTGCTTGGCAAGTTGTTCTAGGAAAGACTTCTACAGACTTGTACATTGCAAGTATGCTGAAGTATCTCTATTTTCATTTTAATAACAGTTTGCAGTTTCTTGTGGTACTGTATGCACTGAGCTTTTAAAGTAATTTACATAATGTGTGCAGTTGGAAGGCAGAAAATAGAAAGAAAATGGTCCCAACACAAACACTTCAGGAGTCACGGAGAGCACATCTACTTGTCTCCTGTGCATGCTCCTCAGCTTCAGAAACTGCCCTGCTCCCCCACTGCACTTTCTTCTAACATTTCAATTTCTACATGCCTCATCTCCACCCCGGTTCTGTTCCACAATATCTCTCAAAAGTGTTTTCCTTCCCTAGTGTTCCTTAAAGGCAAAATCTAAAACTTTATATCCCTCTGAGTTCTTCGACTTTTTCTTCATCCCATGCTTGTTGCTAATGTTTGTTTACTTTGCTTCCGAAGATCTGGAGTCAGTTCCCTTGCTTTGCTTCAGCAAGCCTGGCTTACGCAGGAACCTTCCTTTTCGCACAGAGCCAGAGTATTACACTAATTATTTGGGGTATTATTACTTTCACATCTACTGTTTTAGAAGTTATTGGCTGCCTAAAGACTTATGGCATAAGTAGCAGAAGTGGTATAATCCAGGTTTTGGAGAACTTCTTGTGCAAGATTATGAAAGGTGAGCAAATGAAAGATTCAGACCCTGACTAATCAGGCCCTTCTGACACTAACAATGTTGGGCTGTTTTAATTTGAATTTACTAAGAATTAATACGCTATAAGAAATATGTGTTCTTCAGGGCGAGGATCTTGTCATCTTCTTTTAAGAATGGCTAAGCATTGTTCAGTTGATGCTGGAAAAGAGCTACCTTCCATCTTTGTTTAAAGCACCAAGGGGGACTGACATCCTGGATCAAATTTTGTCCCCAACCCTAGACAGGATATGCCTGAAAAAAGCTGAAGAACCCCCCCAGTAGATGACATGACATATTACCCGAAGTCTGTAAGGTCCCATGCTAATACTTAATAATTTAAATGCTACAGTCCTCCTTTAAATTTTAAATTTTCAAAAACTTTTCTACATGTTTGTGATGGTTAATGACAAGAACTCTCAATATTAATGCTGTTCCTACGTGATCATTTCCTTTGTGCTTCATACCCACTCCTTGATCCCAGCACCTCCTGTTGCGTTCTGTCTTGCCGTGCCGTGGCAGTGCTGGGACAGTACAGGACAGTATTTCCTTTCCAGGCAGAAAATAACCACCAGAAATTTTCTAATCAAGTGTGTGTTTGTCACCAGATATGAATTTTGTCCAGGGTTCCAGATTCATGATGAAAGACAAAAAGGACTACATTAAAAATTATAAATAGCATTCTGCCTGTCCTAGTTCAAGCCACTGGGGAAGAAGAAAGCAATGGCGTAAAAACGACATGCCGGAGTGTAGAGCTCCTCAAGAGTCGGGTTTCTGCCAGGTTTTCAAAGGCTGTAGCCTCTGCAAGTTAGTATCAGTGGTTACAACAAACAGAGCGGACTGGCCCCTTTACTGATACAAGCTGGTGTGCCCCCAGCAGAGAAAATGAAATAGAACCGCTAAAAGCAGCTGGAGGTCTGTTCTTACTGCGGGACACCACTTTTCCTCCTTCACCTCTTCTCTCAAGGCCCGTTATGCCTTTCGTTGCATTCACCATGGCAGTGGTCACAGTACTGGAGCTCCCTAATTCATCATTTCAAGGAAAGGTTCCTACCGGCTGGACCAGCTCCCCTTTGGCATTTTTTCTCTCTCCCGTCTGGACTTGACGGCAGCCTCTGGATGCCTCCTGGCTGCAGCTGCTGCAGCAAAGCCCAATTATCCGGGAGAACTTCTGCGCTTTCCAGCCTGTCCAGCAGTGCCTCCTCGCTTCAGAGAAGTCAGACATGGTGCTGGCCCAGCTACACTAACCATTTTCCTTAGGAAAACACAGATTTCTGCTCTTCAGGGCATGTGTGGTGGTTGCTGGCTGCGGCTTTTCCTCTGCGGCTCCAAGCTTCTTAATGAATCACTGCTTTTTGGCATGGAAGCAAAATAAACACGTAATTTTGGATGCCTTTGCCAAACATATGTACACTTAGAGCAGGTTTTGAATGATAGCAAGTGAAAGGTTTACTGAAATGTGCAGTCTCCGTAGCTAAAAGTTGCAAAAAAGCCAGATAATGTGAATCTGAAGGTCAAAACAGTACCATTAGCCCAATAGTCGTTCACATCATGTATATTTTCTGGAACACATGGAGGGGGATTACCACTAGTGTGTCAGCTACAGCTCTCACCAGGAAAAGCCAGTAATAGAAAGCAGCATAGGGGTGCAGGATCACTCATCAGCATGACCGTTAGATGCTTACCTCTTTCTTTCCTCTTCTCTTTATTAACCGATTCAGTGTAACTACACAAAGCACAGCAGATTTTTACACTGATGCTTCCTAGTCTATGTAAAGGGGGGAAAAAAGACATCAACAAAAAATTTGGCAGGCATACTGAATGAAGTTTCTCAGTTGCTCGAGCCAGTCCTCTGTACATACCCTGTCATGCACTTTGGCTCTTTCAAAGCGCCTGAGCCTCGCCGTGACTCCCAACACGCTCTTGCTGACTTGAGCGCGAATGGCGAAAAAATTTTGAAAGCGTTTGGCCCAACCGTTCCTCTAGTTCCTCTCCATTCAATCAGATTTTAGAATGAATTTAAATGTATCGCTGGACTATATTTAGCTCTGAAGGGCGGAAGACCACGGGGCACCGGCTCTTTCCTCTTTAAAAGGGCAGCTGTAAAGACACTACCTTAAACGATATCCTGAATGCCAAGCAAAGTTTGAAACCTGGAGCCGTGCTTGATTAACTGCCAAAAATCAGAATAATCTCTGCCTTTGGCAAATCAAAGTCATTCCCTACAAAGCTGGTTTACTACAGAAATTTCTAGACCAAAATACAAGTTTCAGCCTTCAGTTTCATCCCCCCTGTGTATCTACTACTATGAAAATGCAGACCTTTTTTCTACCCTGCAGGGAAAATGCATTTTTTCCATTCTCCCATGACTCAAAAACATCTGAAAGATTCTTCCTCCAAGCTTAAGAAAAAGAGGGGGGAAAAACTTCACCTTTTGGCAAAGATACAGAATGGAAATTTTTGACTCAAAAGAGGATTTTCAAAATAAAATAAAATATAAGCAGCATGTGAAAACAAGGGGTTATAATGGAAACTATTTTCATAGCCAGCTCTAAAGTAAGCAGTGCTGTTCCAGAGACACATGGTACTGATGCAAACATTGGTTTGAGGCCAAAACCCCTAGCATGCTAGTGGAATCCGGAAGCACTACAATATTAAATACACCTCAAAATATATGTCAGACATCTCCCTGTGTCTGTTCCACTTACTCTGCACGGCATGACACTATACACTTAATTCATCAGTGTCTGCAGAGGAACAGAATAAGGGGCCAGTGGCGGAGGTGCTCTCCTTGCCTTGGGTCAGGTTCTTCCCTCCACCACACGCTCCCCAAATGGTCTTCTGCAAGACCGGCCTTATTATTCCCATTTTGCAAATATTGAGCCAATATCCACTTTCCATCTGCAGCACTTAACACAAGCATCTATTATTATGGTGTGCGAGCACCCCTCACCGGTCCTCGGGAAGGGTTATTATCCCCAAGGTGGAATTTCTACATTTCGTCTAGAGTGATTGGGGAGGGAGGGTGCTATAAAAGGCGTGAGGGCATCCTGCTCAGCTGCGCTTTCCTTGCCGGCAGACTCTTGCCGCTATCTTCTGTCTGCTGCTTCCAGCTGCTCCAAGGCCTGGGCAGTTTTCTATTGTGGAAAACTCCCTTTTTGCACCTACTACAATTACAGCTCTGGTGTTTGGGCTGCACCTTTCCCGATTCATTAGGAAAACACACAACTGGTTAAAAGTGTCCTAATCAAGGGCATAAAATCAACCTTCTGCTTTTGCGCAGCCTGATTTTTCTGTGGATCTGTGGCTTTTGATCACAGTTCTTGCCTCACAATAAAATGCAAACGCTGACTGAAAGTTTTCCCAGGAGTGGGGCTGGTGGAACGTTCCCCTCTGCCTCTTGAATCCTCCAGAGGTTTAACAGAGGAGCAATGTCCCCTCCCTGCCAGCAGTGTCGGGGTCCATCTGGCTGCAGATACACACGAACAGTTGTAGAGCACTGACTCAGGCTGGTTCTCCTCTAGCAGGTCTGGTCCCAGCTCCCAGCAGGGCTCCAGAGCTGTCATTAGAGGCCACCATACTAAAGCGTTATCACACAAGTCTGTTTCCCTCGGGAAGGCAGACCAAAACCTCCGGCTTGGCGCCTCCAAGCACGTGTGTGTGGCTGCACCTATCTGCTGGCCCTGAGGAGAACCTGGGCTCAGCCAGGAACAACCACGCAGCTCCACAGCTCCATCTGCTCCCCGGCTCTCTAGGGGGACAGACAGTGACTGTGCCCCAAGTCACCAGGCAGTGGGGAGGTGGGGACAGAAGAGAAAAAGTCACCCCTTGGGTCTCTGTGCACTGGGCCCATCAGCTTTTTCCTTCCAAAAACGTACCACGGGGGCTGTGCGGCATGGATCAGCTTGTGGAGCTCACCCAAGCTGTGGCTCCTCATAAGGGCCAACGGGTTAATCAGGTGGTGGGTTGGCGGGGCTCACAAACAGCTGCCACGGGCAACGGGGCAAGTCTGGCAAAGCACGTGACCTGCTCTGCCAGGGAAGAGCAGCCAGCCAGGAGGGTCACAAAAGCTCACCAACACAGATGGTTTCAGTGGATGTTGACTTTGGTGATTGGGACTTGCGCTTTAGATGTTACGTCAAAAAGGCGCAACTGGGTCAAAAATACAAGTAGATCCAATTTCATGCTTATATACATGCCAACCACCTTCTTCCCTCCCCTTCACCCCCAAGTTGTTTGGGGGTTTTGTTTTGAACCTTCAGAATCAGCCACGGTCCTTCATTCTCCAAACTGGATGTAGCTTCCTACTTAATAGGTTTTACATACCATCCTTTTCTAAAGCTCTTGATGTAAGGAAACATATCACCCCCATTTAGGTTTCATCTTACCAAGCACACTGTTGTGGATGGGCAGGGTTATAAAGAGTCGGGTTTTGCACCCTTGCTGACATGCTGTGGGGGAATTCTGATCTAGTAACCTGCTAACATGTCCCTGCAGAAGGCTGCTTTGAACGAGGCAGAAAACCTGGCAAGCTTTGCCTCAAGCTCCTCCCATACACATGGCATTTGGTCTCTATGTGGCAATTGTTTAAATCGAGTGTAAATCTGTGGGTCTGATTTTGCTTTTTAAATTCTCGTGCGTCATTCATTTCCTTGCTGGTGGCCAGGGGAACCAGCATGCTTTAACTACGCCAGTCCTGGGGATTTTTTTGTGTGCTGATCGTGTTTAGATGAGGTTCATTCAGTTACAAAACCCAC
>NW_009647763.1:3914912-3937256 GCF_000708025.1 Charadrius vociferus | reverse complement strand
TATGGTTCTTGTGAAAAGTGCTTTTACCAAGATGAAACATCAATATTACACTTTCTCCTAACTACCTGGTTAATATGGCAGATCATTAATGCAGCACATTTAGTTAGTTAAAACGAACAAATTTCATTAAATTAAAATTCAACAGCATTAAAGCCAGATGGGCTGCAGGGGAAAAAAATGCAGAGACTTTTAAAGCTAATGTAAATGTAATATTATTGTTTTCAGCTACAATCCAATTAAACTGGGCTGACAGAAGCTTTCACAGAAATGCCCAGGAAGATAACTTGTCTGTAAGGAAAATCCATTTAAAAGAAATAGTACTTCAGATATTTTCATGGTTTTGTGGCTCCCCGGATTACATTCCTCAATAGAAGCCACAAAGCTGATGTGGGAGAGCCAGTAACGTACCTTTACTGGTATTTTACTTACTGGGAGAAAAATGACTTAATATTACAGTGCTTATTGTAAGCATTTGAGTGTAGGAAAAAAAAATAAACCAAGATGACCCATTCCCAAAGGCAGAAAATACACATTTCCAAAACCACAACCTGCCCAGGGAGCCTGTGCTGCCTCCTCTGCAGTCCCTGGCATCATCAGGAGCCAGGCTGCTGTGCCAAGCACCCTCTAAAACCCTGATGGGTTGTGGCAAGGAGCAGCCCCATGCCATGCAGGAGTGCCTTCATGGGCACTGCAAATAGCATCAGCTGGGCTCTCTGGCTGCAGCGCAGATACCTCTGATTGTGGGGTACGATCCACAAAATCCAGCTTGGCATTATGCTGCAGGGTTTCCTGTGAAGTCACTCAGAGAACTGTGGGATCTGGTGTAGGACTTTCCTGTCACTGGGGTATGTAAATGCTGGCCTTCTTATTTGATAGCTATTAATGGTGTTAAGAAGAGAAGAAAAAGATACCCCACATAAGACACCCAAACCCACTTCATTTCTCTTTTTAAACAGTTACCCTTTCCAGATAAGCTGAGACAGTTCCTTTCACGTTAGCTGTTTATCACAGTAAATAGTTGTTTTCTCCCCAAACAGTAAGCGAAAGTCTATATAAAGTCTCGCCTACACATGTGATGTAGCCGGGGGAGGAAGGGGGCGGGGGGGAACGACACACACACGACACTCTTAAGCACTCTCGAGCACAGATCCCACTCACTTAAACTCCTAAAATACAACACAAGATGTCAAAGTCTTCGTTTTCCCATGAACTGCACAGTAAATATGAAACGCAACCTTGATTCACACATGGTGATAAAACTCAGTGCTTGTAAATTTATGAACATAGCTGGCAGCCATTAAGTACCTTATGCAGAGGTCAGGTTGATGGTCCCATCTTTGTTTATTCCTCTTATTTAATGATCCATAGCTGGAGACGTGATGAAAACTTTCAGAATGTTGTACAACATATTTATGCAACTGATAAGTGTGTCCTGTGCTTTTCATCCCCATTATCCTGACATGCTGAACATAAATCGGAGAGCGGTATGCAGACTTAGCATTTGAGGAAAGCATAGAACAGCTTTTTTTTCTTTTCTCAGTGTATACAGAGAAAATACTTGTTCCTTTCTAAAGCAGACCTTAGGAGAGATCACCTTTTGGTAAAGGGATGAAACGTGGCCACCTTCATTTTGTGCAGCTGAATTCCATACAAGCCAAAATGTCTCGGCATGGGACATTACACCTGGATCCAGGCAGACTTCCATTCAACTCAAGACAGTGTTGTTAAAATCACATTGTGTTGTCAGGGGTCAGATCCCTGCAGCTCAAGCTAATAAAAGTTAATTTTTTCAAGGGTCCAGAGGCTTAACCCCTGCTGAGCGCTCGAGGCCTCACGAGGCCGGTCATGTCTATGGACAAAGGCTGGATCAATGTAAGTAAAATTGTTTATAAAGAGAATGTATTTAGACTCATGCATATCCATGTATAGATATGCTAAACTGATGCAAGGCAGTTGAATGTTGGCCTCGGTAAAAAGGTACAAATTTTCTTGTACAGCCAACACCACTGAAAACTTTCTTGGTGCACAGATGTTTGTAGTAAAACATCCTATTAATCCTATGAAATTTTTAGAAGTCTGACTAGGAGTTTCAGCAGAGAGACCTGGTGCAGTTCAAATCCATGGACTAGAAAAGGTATAGAAAGGAAGACATATCAGAGAGATCTGTTTACCAGTCTGATAGAAAGAAAATTAAATACGTGAATTTTAAACTATTCTTTTATTAAACTAATAGGTGACAAAATGTGGTGTAGGCCACCTATACAAATCTGGCATTTGCTTATCATATGATAAATACTAGGTGATTTTATAAATAATTTTCCCCGTCAAGTTGACTAAGGTAATAAGGTAAGTGGATCCACAATTCATGCAAGGCATTTTTTGTTTGTATAAGTTGTCTAGTAACCTTGGTTAACTAAGGGACCATAACACCTTATTAAGAAAAATCCATACCCTTTCCAAAGTTATGTTAGGCTGGTCTGTCTGTTAATTTTTACATTGAACGTAATTTGTCTGACTGCAAGGGCCTTTCTGACTGCAAACCCTTCCAAGTTCTGTGACATTAGGTACCTCCCAGGTTAATGCTCACTAAAAGCCGAGCCAGTCTAAAGGACAAAAGAAAACCCAGAATATGAAGAGCGTGACCTTCTCCACAGACAGAACGTTTACGTGCATACGTCATTAGTCTACTGCTAATAGCCTGGTACGGAACTGCCAAAATAAGACATCATTCAGCTCATCTCTGCTGCTGTTCCACTGAAGTCACTAAAATGTATTCCAGTGACGATCAGTATTATACCTAACGTATCACAAACTCGCTGGTGCAGTCAGTAACTGGAATACTTCAGCATGTGTGCAGTGATGTGGCCACGCAGGAGCTCAGGACTCCCAGTTTTCCCTGGCCAGCTACTTGATCAGCGTTTGTATTGGCTCACACACCACACGAGGCCTTGGGCTGTGCATTTTTCACATACATGAAAAATCCTATCTCCGTTACAATTGCAATCAAGCCTTTATGAAAGCTCTACTACCAACATCAGACCATGCTCTTTTAGAGAAGAAACATGATGTATATAATTGCCAAATCATAAAATAGCTGAAAAGAAAGTAAGCATCATGTGTCCTCAGGTATAAAATTAATTTCTTCCAGGAAGTTTCCACGTTTCAAGGGTTACAGCAAAATTCATGGTGCTCTGTCTTATCCAATTTGCCTTCTTGCGCATTTTTTATCAGCCCTTAAAAAGCTGGCACATTTTATTACACCAGAATTCAATCTAAGAAACCCGAACACATGTTCATGCTTCACTGCTCGCTGGTTATTAGGATAATCTGCAGGAAACAACATAACAATAGGGCATTGTTTGTGAATGTGAGCAAAAGGTTACAACAACAGCCTGCACTCAGACCTGACTTCTTGACTCCCATTCCCTTTGCTATGCAAAAAGCACATGTGTGCGGTAGCTATTTCCATTATGGTCAAAGTTTTTTCTGCCATTCCTTGCAGCCCAGAAGAGAACAAGGTGCAGGAGAAGCACATTTACCCTGAAAACACCGTGTAGCTGGAATGGTGTGCTCCATGGGAGGTGACCAGCTATGGCGTAACGCAGATCTCAGGCTCCCCATCGTTGCAATATTTGAGTACCTCACAGTACCCAGCAAGCAGATCTGCTATGGGCATAATCTAGGAGGTAACAGGAGAGCCGTGTGAGAAATTATTCCCTTTCACAGAAATGTGGTTAGATCCACAAATGCACAGTTCCACATTCCTCAAGCCCCTCCTCCATTGCTGCCCAACCACACAGGCACCAGAATTATCTGTACATTGAAGCTTTCATCCTTGGTACCTAAACGTCCACTTATGGGTACCACCACAGCTGTCTGCACCATAGCAATGACCTGTCAGCACTTCCACTGTTGGATAAATGGTTTCCAGTCTCTTAAAGAGTCCTGGAGAGCAGCCTGAACACTGTGCTTTTTGAGGAGCCCCTGCCTTTTCAAGTGATACCGGGCTGTCAAAAGAATGTGTGTTTGGGGAAAAAAAGTTTATCCTCTCTCCTCGGGGTCTCCATTCCCAAGAGATAAGCCTAGACAATACAGTGCTGGGTAGCAAGGTACCCTGTCATTTGTGTTACAGGGGCTCTCTTTCCAGACCAAATCCCACGCAAGACAGGCATGTAGGTGGAGGGGACCACTTCTGTCCATCCACACAGTAGCCTGGGCAGGACGCAGAACAGTTTGAGGTGTCTTGATCCAATCCTCTTTTCTGCCTGAAGGGCTTAATTCCTGCTTCTCCTACCTTCCAATGGCCACACCAACCAGATCTGTTTGCTGGTATAGCACCAGCATCTGGGGTCTTTGTCCTGCCAGCTGGGATTAGGGGGAAACACTGGTGATGGTTTTGCATAGAGAATAAAGCAGCGTCAGCACCCCTCTATAGCACGAGGGCACAGGGTTGAACCCTTGTTTCTAGTCCTCCTTCCAAAAAAAACCCAGTGCTTCAGCATTTTGAGTAGGTGCTGAGAAGGACAGGTGAGTGCCCTAATCAGTAGGCTGTATTTTCATACACATAGTCTATTTAAAGCATAATGAACTGCATATTATTTTAGGCAGACCCTGGCTGCATGCTCCGACAACCCTCACCACAACCTGTTCCGCTGCCTCCAGCTCTTTTGTCCCAAGGGGGCTCTCCTGGCAGGGGGTGCCCTGTGGTGTCGAATTCCCAGGTGCCACCCAAAGAAAGACATCATAAACTTGAAGCAGGACAGGACTTAGACGTTCCTCTTAATGTTTTTTTGAAAAATAAAACTTAAGAAAACCATCTCTTGTCGGAGCGCAGGGGAGAAAACCCCACCACCTGCATAAAGCAATGGTAATAAGACTGGAAAGCAGTCCCTCACAGTATGAAGAGCAGTACCGGTAATTTGCCTCTCAAACAGCCAGATTCAGCCAGTAAACCTTTCCTACTAGGCAAAACACCAAAGCGGTTTTTAACCACAGTCTTCACTGCAGCCCTGTATGAGTTCCAGCTACATTGTCAGGCTGACAGCGACACTGAGGGATGAGGATGGTGCCTGATTTCAGAGATGCTGGAATAATGCCAAAATCTGCCCTCCATTGGTGCAAGTGGAGATAAATGACTTAATTGGTTCTGGCTTACCCCCACCAGCCCCACTCGCTAGTGCTTGCCACATAAAAGAAACATGAGTTAATGCATTGTACAGGAACCCTGGCCGGTGCTGACTCTGGGATGATGAGAAAGAACTGAGCATCTTTCATTAAACTACACGTGCACTGAAAAACAGGATAATGGGCATTATTTCAACAAGCTTTTCTCCTGCTGAGGAGGCAGGGTAGCCAAGGCTCGTATGTGTCAGCGTTGGCATACCGTAGTGTCCGACAGGCGGCAATTAAGGCAGATGCAGCTAGCTCCAGTAGAAACAGAGCCTTTATTAAAACTGGAAGGAGGAATTCTGAGTGTTGATTAGGAAGCATCCTGCTAGAGGTTTTCTAACACCTGGGACCCCTGACTTCCAGCCTTTTTAGCAGTCTGTCTGCTTTAAGTTGTGCAATATTGTTTTTCCCTGGTTGTCATCTGTAGTTACCTTCCTTTTTCTAATCTGAAATATATTCAGAATCACCCATTGCCAGTATTTGCATGTAATATATATACACACACGTAATATATATACACATATATATATTACAGTTCCCAATAATGTACCTCTATAGATAGATCTTGGTGATATTTAGTCATGTATGGGAAGGAAGAGGTCCAAACTAGTGTTTTCCAAAAAGAAACATTGAGACAGTTTTCTTCGTAGGATTGTTGTAATTAGAAAAGTGCAAAGTGATTTTAGGGTGAGGTGCAAAGGATGTTCAGAATATTAAGAAATTTGCTTTCATCAGTCTTTCACAGTGACTCAGATTGCTTAGTTACAAGGCTTTCCTGAATCCTCTCCAGATTTTCTTGTTTCAGGAAAGAAGTGCACACCAAAGATTACCTAGCATCCCAGCACCCTCGTGCTCAAAGCAGAGGAAAACATCCTCTTTCAATGTTGCAAATGCATGTAAAGACTGCATTAGGTCTCTGCGACAGAGCTCATCAGCTGAACATGTGCTTCCAGCATAATGCTATTATTATGCAAGTATGTCTCAAAATCAGTGCTCCTCAACACTGAGCCTCCCAATCTGTAACTATGACCTAATTAATTTCGCCCCTGATTATATGGCATTTCATTTGTCCAGACTGAACACATTGGTTTCTCACCTAAGAATAGTTTTATATTTTCTTGCTCGTCACTGCTAGTAGCACCACAAAGCCTGGGGCAAAGAACCAATTCTTGCTGGATACCTCCTAAATCACACCGGATGGGTGGAAACCATTCCCAAAATACACTCATATTTTGAAGCCTGGCATTTAGGCACTGAATAACCCATTTGATACATAACATCTTGATTTTGTATCATTTTAGTTTCTCCACAGCATAACCAAGCCAAACATCTTCTAATGCAGCAAGACAGATGTATGAAATACTTCCCTCAAACCTGTTTTTCCTCCAACTGATGTTAATTGGAATTATTTGTATTCAATCTCACCGTTCTTTCTGGCTCAGTCCCTGTATCATCTGTTCCATATTTTTGCCTGGGACTGATGTCAGACTCACCAGCTAATGACTACCACTCTACCTCAGTTTCTCCCTTTAAAAATTGTTACAACACCCATTAATAGTAATTTCTTTAAAAGCACACGCCTCTCTCACGAGAGAGACCAAGAGGGTATATTGTGTGCCCTACCTGGTTACCTTCAGAGGAGGAATGATTCTGAGCCCAGGTAACTCATTGCCTTTCCAGCCCACAAACAGAAGGCCAGAAAGCTCTGCCAGCTCCGTCTCCAGGCTACAAACCAAACGGCAGCTCTGTGCTTTTGTGTGGCCAACTGTCTGCAGCTCTTCCATAGCGATCTCCTGGCCACTACTATATACTAACACATCTTGCTGGGACCTCTCCGCCTCCCTACCCTACTTGCATCCCTCCTACACGTATAGGAAGGGTCCAGCTAGCCCAGCGCTCCATCTCCAACGGTGTTCCTCAGCACTGCAGACTTTCCACAGGCTCTGCGCTGTGGCTGAATATCACCCACGCAGGTCAGTCCTCTGCGTGCTGAAGAGCGCGTTGTTTTGCTTGGGAAACATTTTGGCTCCCATGTGTTAGCAATGCCTCCTGAACTGCACACAGAACGCGATGCAGCCATGCATAAATATTATGAGGAGACAGCTTGTTCTATAAATGAACATGTAACAGAATTTGATTTAATGTCATGTTCACTGAAATGGGACAAAAAAATTGGGAGCAAAGTGGGAGTGTTGGTATGTTTCACAAGGATGGTAAAAATCTTGGACTAGTCATCTTTGACACAGCAAAATCTGATATAACTTAAGGACCACTTCTCAGCTGTGGGATGTCCTTTTCTACCAGCTGTAAATAACCTCCAATTTCTGAGCATTCGGGTCTAACCCAGCGTGACCAGGGAGTTGGCACAGAGGGAAATAATGAGGGTCATGAAAACCTCTTTTGCTTTTTCTCTTAGCTGAGAAGCAGCCCAGTTTGATACAGGTACATGTTCTCTTACCATTTTGTTTCTGTGTTTCTAGAAACCAAGCTGGTGTTAAGATTTCACCCACTCCCCCTTCCAAATGGGATGACCAATGGATGACCCACAGTGGAAGCAGGCTAAACCAGCAACATGTATGCTGTCTTACCAGTGCTAAAACTGAACTCAGAAGACTCAGGCAAACACTGGATTCGAGCACGGCAACTGATGCCTACTTCCGTGGCATCAGCTGCAGAACTGGAGCTCTGGTGCACAGTGCATAGCACAACTAGGGGAAGTACAGAAAATAAGTACTCCAAATTCCTCTGCAAAGCCCCAGGAAAGCTTTACGGTTGCCAGGCTACTAATATTGTCAAAATACTTGTTTTCCTTTTTCATTCTGCCCATAATACACTGTGACTGTGAAAACGGGCAGAAATTAAAAAAATAAAAACATAAAAAGGAAAAGAAACCCCAGCGATACAGGTTCACACTGAGCATGCAGACCAGCGTGGGAATGGGAAAGTGGAGGGGACCACAGGACTTATCAGGACCAATCCAACCCAGTAGCAGGCAATAGAGGCTTTGCTGTGGGAAACACCACTTTGGCATCCTAGGAGCCCTTAGATGCTTTCTGATAAGCTGTAAAAAGGCAAAGGTGCAAAAGACAAGTGTGGTGTGCTAGAGGGAGAGAAAAGGAGAGCCTGAGGCCACACACCTCCATCCACACTGTGCAGAGAAGTTTATTCGTGTTGCTTTTTCAGGCAAGCAGACATCAGCTGTCTTTTACAACCATGACAGCCCTTTTCTCCATTAGCAGTCTGACCTACTGTTGAGATAGCACTTACTGGTCTGGGAAAAAACCTGGGGGCAGAGCAAAGGAAAAGGAGATCACAGGCAAGAGGTAGCAATGCCACAAAACTGTGGCACACTTTGTTCACCCTGAGGGTAGTCTGAAACGGCTGCACAACCTATCTGCCTCCAGAAGAGGTACACAAACTTTAACACTTGGGAGCCATCTGCTCTACCAGACAAGAAAAGCTGAACTTGCCCTTAAGTTTGCAAATTTAGATTAAAAAAAAAAACAACAAAGAAATCTGGCTCTGGTTGCAAGCAGCAATGAGGGAACTTATCTCAGGGTGATCTTTTCTTCAGCCGAGCTTTTTGAGCTTCTGTGTCACTGAATTAGCAAGCCATTACGTCGTCGGGTAGACAACAGTTAACCCAGTATGTCTACTTTGCCAATATTATACTTGTCCACTCTACTTTGCAGACAAGTTTCCCGAACTACAGTATTAAAGAATATACATGACACTTATGGAATTTGAGAGTTTGCAAAAGTGACAGAAAAGTGTGTAAAAATGAAGAGCTGTGTGTACAACTACTCCATCTCCTCTAGTGTTCATGTTGAAGAATCAACATCCACAGTTAAAACAATGAACATTAATAGATATTATTTTGAACTGAACCACAATGAAATGATATAATGTAATGATCACTGCCTTCATTGCAAGGTAAATTGTTCACCTTGAGGGACCACAAGATCTTGCTGAAGACTTCATCACAGTCAATTTGGCCCCCGACCTTCCCACATGTAGGTAAGTAAGTATTTTTCCCCACTGTCCAGGCTATCTAACCTCAGAAACTGCCAAGATGCCCTCACACAGCACTGTGCAACCTTCTTCTGCTTCTAAAAAATACAGGTAATTCATCCACATGGATGGCACCTCCAAAACCATGGGCAGGGTTGGGCTCTGAAGCCCGTTTGCATTGATTAACATCACAGTGTTGAAAGATCCTCCAGCTAGAAGTAAAAAAGCTGTGTCCCGAGCTGGATGCCATGCAGATGTAAGACACTGCGTCACACCTTACCCGAGCTGGCTGATCAGTCTGGGTGCAGCCACAGTACTGATGGGACTATGCTGTTCACAGGTTCAGACAAATGCCCACCAGGCAAAAGGTACTGCACCATATAAACATGCTCAGAGTTAGCAGGGACCTCTGGCATGGCGCTGGTTACACAGAGCAGATGTGGTCCTTCTAGAGTGCCAAAGGAGAAAACAAACAAACAGACCCCATTGCTGAGGTTCGAAGGAAAAATGGGAAATGTGTACTCTACCATTGCTTCCCATTCCCATTTTTAACCTCACAATCATCCTTGCTCCTAAATTCTGCGACGCTCTATGCTTCCTGAAGCCAAACCTGCCAAAGTAAACAGCCACTTCGACTTCTTGAAGGCATCACTCAGACCTTTAAGCTGTTGTATAGGAAATGCATGTTTATGCCTTACAGGAGCCATGTAATATATTACAATCACTGTGCTAAGTGATACAAACGAAGGAATTTAAAAGTTACCTTTGGCAACCTGCCCTTACTGTGCTCTAATTATTTCTTAATATCCCAATTTAAGGGCAGCATATTGGCCCCAATTTTAAATTGTCTGGCATTTATAAGTTTGTGTCACAGAATTAATGTTAAACAGTTTTCAGATTCTTTATCGAAAACTGCTGATTGTGTATTGCCTGACAAAGCAGAATGTCTCCATTAGAATAATGATTTATTGTAAATAAGGTAGTATTAAGGCTGACTATTCTGGGTATTAAAAATGCATGGAAAAAATCCATTGAAAAAAGTGTTATGTGAGCTGTCATAATTTGCCAGTTTAATATCTTTCTCATTTGCATTTCTTTTTAAAATGCCAACAGCAATTAAACCTTATCCCACCACTAGAAGTTGCCAAATTTCACTTGAAATTAAAACAGAATAATGCGTCATGTTAGTTATTTTAATAATATTAAACAACAAAAACAGAAACAGAAACGAGAAGTAAAGGAGACTTGTATAACAACTGCAGCTACAAACAAAGCAGCTAAAGTATATAGGCTGTTTTTGTGATTATGCATGCACACATGAACTCCATAGACTTCCTACGTTAACAAACCATTTCCCTTGACAGTATGGCCACAGCAAAGCATTGCTGCACTATGGTCTAAACATCAATAACCAGCTCCCAGCAACATGCATTTTCTGCTGGTTTTTGAGCGCCATATATTCAGTTCCTCCCTCCACACGTTTTCCATGCAAGCCTCCATAACGAAATACCCTTCGCTTTTTGGACCGACGCAAGTCCCAGTGAGAAAGACAGAAGGGACTTGTGAGTCAGCAGGAGCTGGAGCTAGGACGAATCGATCACAACTTTGTTTCCTGTGGAAATACCAGCTGTTGTCATATTTGTGTTTGAATTATTTTGTGCAAGGCTTCTCCTAGCAATGGTCAAGCCACGGATGAAAAGACTGTTTCTGGGATTGTCTCCCACTGTGCCTGCCTCTCTACAGAGACATAGAATCGTCTTTATCATTATGAAATAGCCTGTTGCTATTCAGAAATACATGTAAAGGGATTTTAGCATACAATAAGTTGTGAACTAGGCAATCACAGTAATTTTTGATAGTTACCTTACAGGAACGGTGGTGCTGAGCAAACTAAGATTAAGTAAATATTTGGCCCTGGCCAGTTTAGCTTCTCCTGGGTCTTCTGCTTTATTTGAAAATTGGATGTTATCAGGGACCTAATTCTGCACTCAAGACCATTGTTTGAGCCATATGTTCCCAGCGACTTGGTACCCCACTGCTGACAACGAGTTTGTCTCCTCTGGGAGGAAAGCAGCTCACCATAAACATCATCCCTACTTCTGTTCCTTGCGACGAGTCCTGCTGCTGCTACCACAAGCTCACGAGGTGCTTGGAGAGGATGCTTTTGTACCGGTATCAGTACGAATCACATTAGCTTCTGTCTGCTGGTATCTCCAGAAAAGGTGGCAGGTTTATTCAAATTAAGTTGGCTACTTCTTTATTCTGGCACGTCCAGCAGCAAACAGGACATCCCTTCTAGTGTTGAGACAAGTGCGCACGGCTCCTTGGTGTGGGATAACAAACCTGGGTCACCCATCTCCGCCACTCTGACTCTCCACAGGGCACCAGTGGGGGTTGCTTGTTCTGGCCCTGGCCCCCCCCATGCTCACGCAGGGGCTGCCGGTCCCCACCTGCCAGAAGGAGCAGTTAGAGAGCAACTCAACTGCTTTGCTCAGGATTTACTTCTGTCTGCTGGGAGAAGGTTGCTAGGTATTCTTATAGTCCTAAGCTACTTATATGTTCCAATTATACCTTAGGAAGAAGTCTCATAAACGTTTTATGTGAAAACATAAAAAATGGTTAAATAGTGAGACAGAGGAAAGAAAAAAAAAAAAAAAGACTTTTTGGTAAAATTGCATCCAGTCTACTTTTAGCGCTCAAAGCAATACCCCTGCAAGTCACCCCATAATTAAGCATCAAATTTCCTAAAAGACTCACAGTTAGAGACAATGAACGATGATTAAACAGCAGCAGACTAGATCCTTATTATCAGCCACCTGCTCTTTGGTCATACGATCCCGCTTTCCTCCTTGCAGCTCACTTCCAGCCCCCTTGATTTGGGGTGTTCGAAGCCCCCAGAGCGCAGGCTGCTTTTCTCAGGGCAACTTCTGCCAGTGCCTCTCTTAATACAACCTTTCCTCCTCCGGACTGCTCCCTCATGCTGTCAAAATGGTTGGCTACTGCAACTATGGTCTGGTCCTTGCTAGAAGTGTATGGGGAAGCAATACCTGTCGAATTTGGGTTTCTGCTTCTGTACACAACACTTGCTTCTTCACCATAGGTGGCGGTGGTGATTCAGAGCTCAGAACAGGGGTCTGAGGGCAGTTTGCAAAAAACCCCACACAACCAGCAGATGGAAACATAAGGCACAAACTCAGCACCTGATGGTCTGATGTTTGCTGGCTTTTATCAGAAAACAGAATCAGAACTTATTGGAAAATAAAATCTGTATTATACCGCTGGAGTTCATGGTGCTTCTTTATAAGAAGTACTGTACAGACTGGAATAGTTGCTTAAAATATCATGAGTGTGTGTAAATGCAGTGCAATGCCAGCATTTCTAGCTCAACAGAGCCATTTGAAGTAGGGTGAGTGGACCATCTCTACATTAGAAGATGCTCCATCATTTTAGTCCTACATGATATTTGGTTAGTTCTAGTGCAAGCTCCTATAGAGTTATTCCAGGCTACATGTATACAGACTTGAAAATAACATTGGAAGCTGCAGTGTCACAAGGAAGTCTAATCCTCACAGAAATGTTTTCCAAGATGACAGCTTTATAAGCACATTGTTCCAGCTTCTGGGTAAAGTGCCATAAGCCATGAGTATTATTCTAAAATTACAACAAGAAGAAATTGGACTGTCTAGCAGACAGTGACCTGTGACACACTATGGCACCTGCTTCAACCTAGGCCATGTGTGCAAACAGGAGACAAATAAAGACGCACAATGTAGTATAAAAGAGATTATTATTGCTTTGTATTTTATTGTGCATGTGCAAACCATTTTGTGATCTACAGAACACAGCATATGAACCCAATAAAAGTCAACATGGCATCACTGATAGCTACGTACATAAGAGTGAGGGGGAGAAAAAGGAGATGCTGTTGTCCTGCCCAAAAGCATCTTCCCACTGTTGGGGAGAACAAGAGAAGGAAAAAGCCCAAGAAACATACACAAGTCACTTGGGCAAGCTACTACCAAAGATCAAACCAGAAGCTGCCAGCAGGACACAAATGATTTTGCCGCTGGAGTTTGGAGCTGTCATTGAGTCTCAAGGGCTGACAAACCCACAGTCACACTGCCACTGCCTCCATTGCAAGTGGTTTTGTTTCACTAGGTTTCCAAACTGATAGGGACAATTCAGCCAGGCTTAAGCCTTAGATGGCCAAAGGATTGCAGACCCCTTTATGGGCAACAAGTGAACCTTACAAAACGCTGTGAGATTGTTATCTAGGCTAATTCTGCGCACAGATCAGCTGGGCCACATGAGAGGTTTCTGAACACTGTGAATGGATGAGAAAACGAGAATCATAAGCTGAAGATGACCTGCCAGCTTGCTCTTCCAAAAAACCAAAACCTGAATGTTTTTTTCTCTTAACACTTTAAAAAGATGTGCCCCATTTGCCTCAAATTCAGATAAGAGACTACAAAGTATCTGCAAGGTCAGCGCTTTAACCAGCAGTCCATCCTAGCAGTCTTATATTTAAAGGATGCTAAATAAGTTCTGTTGACTTACTGAAAGACAGAAATGACCAGTTCCTTCAAAAGCAAGGGAATTACAGTCAGCAAACAGCTTCCTGTGTCTCTTACCCTTCCTGTGACATGTGCTATCACACAGAAGGCAGCTAAATTGATACTCGCTATTCACCCTGTCCCACAGCATTTCAGGCCTCAAGTTAAATAGTCGTGCTTCAATGGAAACCTCTAAGTTTCACTGCTGGTCAAATACGATGTGCTACTGGATATTCGTCAGAGATAGGATATCCAATACACAAGACCTTTAAAACAGATTATTTACTGGAAGGCATAGCCTGCAGCCACAGCTGTAGAGCCTACATAATTCAGGGTAACAATTAACCACAGCTAGCTCATTACTGCTAAAATAATATTCCAAGTGCAAAGAAGTCATATAAATCCCCAAGAAAGATGAAACAAGGCCTCCCGTTTTTGTTCAGTACTAGTGTGGTATGCACAACGCAGCACCTCGCTATGGTGCCATTCACCCTGATGAGATCCTTTCCCCTCCAGCTTTTGGCACCTCGCATTGGCATCCTGCTTGGGCATGAATGAGTGCATGAGACTTGTCCGCTTTAAGGTGAGACGCCTGCCTGGGCAGGACACGGCTGACTCGGAGCTCTGGGGGAAGGGATGATGCTGATCTCAATCCTTCTTACAGGAAATCCCCCCCAAAAAGCATCACTTGGGAGCACGTCTGTTTCCGCAGCTTCTCTCTTCCTGCTACCACAAGTTTCTTGCTACTTTTATATTCGTCTTTTTTTTTTTTCCCATGAGTTATTTCCAGCCCTTCCTTGTTTTTTTTTTTTCAAAGCCCGTTTTATGACATCATTGCTGTCGCCAGGCTTGATGCGTCTGGCCCGAAGCAGACGCGTGCAGCAAAGCCGGAGCCCAGGACCTGACGGGGGAGGCAGGCGGGGGGCTGCTGGCCGCCCTCCCTGCCCGTAGCGGCAGGCAGACTTGTGGCTGAATACCTGCAGCCAGCCCGGCACAAGCAGCTGATGCCAAAATAGGCAAAAAAAATTACAACTAGAACGGCCCTGACGTGCCATACGCTGATGGATGAATATTTTATTGTTATTCCAGGAAAGGCTTTTGCAGGAACACACGAGACAACAATTATGTGGAGCCGTATTGGTACACAGATTAAAAATATAAGCAATCTAACAGTTAAAGGAAAGGACTTTTCTAATGAAAACATTGTTTCTCAAAATCACGAAACAGCACAGACCAAAAGAGCTAAAAGGTGCACATAGGTGACCTATTAGCAACACTGATCTTTTTAAATAACAGTTTGGGCCAGAAAATAATTGTAATGATGGCACACAAGATGAGTGATGAATTACAGAGATATTTCTGTTATGCAGAGCAGAAGATGGAGTCTTGCCCAACAATTATCCATGGTTTGACTTTGAAAGTCTCTTTGGCAGCATGATGAATTTAATAACAAAGGCCTGATTCACTGACACTGATAACCAAATTCTTATTTCTAACACTTGGTGGCTGAAACTCGCAGCTGTGCTAATATTCTGCAGTTCTGTACTGCCAGAAATAGCATTTCTTTAGGAAGAATTCAGGCAGGTATCCAGTTTGTATACACTAGCATGTTTACATTTCAGCTGGCGAACTGCTGAAGAACAAATTAATTAGGCACTTGGTTTTATGGTTGCAAATATCCTGCTCCTGCCTGTTTGATCTCCTAAGTGCCCAGATTACACCACGTGGGTTTTCAAAGGTGCGCTCGCATCCCTGTAGCGGTCAGAGGGCACGGGCCAGACCTACAGAGGTATTCAGCTGCGCAGTCCCCACGTTGGCACCCAACTCAATTTGGTTGCAATTAAGGATCAAGAGCCCTAAAAATACCTCTGCAGAGCCGGCTGTGTTTACCCAGTTCCCCGCCGGCTCTTTGGTAAAGGTTGTATTCTCTACACCACCCAAAGCGTGGAAGTGGCTGGACTCTTGGAAGAGCTGCCTGGAGAAGGGACCATGCCCATGCCATGCACGGGGCTGAAGCTTGCGAGGGGTCTGGACCAAGATGACCACAGGCAGCAAGAAGCTCACTGGTAACCACAGTGGAAGCTGGAGGACGGCCTTACCCTCTGCCGTGGCATCCTCACTAAGGCTTAATTCCATTTGTTGTTGAGTAGGTTTGGGTTTTTTTTTTACAATTAGTTTTTAATTCTCTTTCCAAAAGGATTATTTTAACTAATTTCAACTGTATGTATACTGCTTTCTAAAAAATGCAAAGAATCGGTCACTGCTTCTGCATGAAAAAAAATGTATCTGGAGTTATTCAGCAAACCGGTGTTACATGAGACTTTGAGAGTAGTTGGTAAAGTTGTGCAGAGAGCAAAGCTGTACTTATTTTAACTTCCAAATTTTGCAGATAGCAACCCAATTGGAATCTTCCTAGGGCAAAAAAATATATACACACACGGGAAATTCTGTTTCTATGATTTTCAGATACTAGCTTCCCTCTTCACCCCCCCAAAACTGGCCTTTAAAAGAAATGTGACTCATTCCAGAACAGATTCTTATAGCTGGATTAAAGTGATAGCTCTGTCAAGACTTCAATAGTATTAGTTGCTGATGCTGGAGAGTGTAAAAACCTGGAGGAATTAGCAGCTTTGCCTGCCAGGGTATCTCTTGCCCACAGGCGTTCTGTGCCGGGGAACAGGAATCCTTCCCCTTGGACCAGAAAATTCTGCCTCGTCATGGAATATCGAACACAAGTCATTATCATTTATTATGTTAAGGCTTCTTAAAAGCTAGCCAAAGCACCAAGTGCAGAGTATCCCTAATCTTATTTATTTCACCAAAATGAACATTATACTAGAACTATGTCAGTTTTTAAATCTATAGGTATCGGCAACATAATTTTCCATGATGCCAACATTTTAATTTCTGGAAAAACTTTTTTTTTTTTTTTTGTATCTTGGACTTTATAGAAATAAAAGCAGCAAGACCCTTTAATCCATTTTTTTGCAGAAGTCAATAGCAATACACTTGAGAGGAGATTGACCTAGGCATCTTAGCAGACATAAGCAAGAGTTTTGCTATTATTATTAAAACAAAAAAAAAACCATCCACAAAACCCTACAAAAATAAGCTACACATGTAGTGTCACTTCTGAAATCTACTGTAGAATAATTTTTTCACACACTGTAGAGGTGATCATCACTTTTAAGGTCAACACTAGACAAATTTGATGATTTGAGCAGGTTTCAAAGGGTACTGAATCTACTGCAGACTATGTCCTAGTACGTATTGTACTAATACGGATAAATCAGTGAGACATTGACATGTTCAAGTTTTACAGCAGTCAAAGCAACATGCAAAATATCCACGCCAAAGAGCCCTCTTTTTGCTCTGCTCAATGCAAAAGGGAAATGCAAATAATGCAGTTCATCGCAGATGCATCGTTGGTATTGTGTGTGCCTCCTTAGAAACCATGAAGTGCACTATTTGGCATGAAAATGTATGATCTAAAGTTGGAACATCAAAGAAAACAACAAGAAGTGCAAATATATTCAATATTTTATGTACTAAATATAAAAGGGAGCAAGGCATTATATAGAGAAAATGGAAACAGCTTAAAATGAGACATATGAGAGAGATGCATTATCTACTTTTCGTTAGCTTTATTAGTTGCCTATCCGCACCTATTGCAATCTGTGAGAGAGATTTTCCTACTGAAGTACATGCATTTTCCCTTTCTGCCACATTCCCTGTATATAGCTTCCGAAATAACACTGAAAACCTTAAAAAGGCAGATCCTACATTACAGTTTAGATTCACATTTCCAGGAAACACAGACTTAAAACAGAAAAAACAGACTGTTAAAGGGTTAACAACTTAAGTGTGTCACATTTTACACATAGAAATTTGCTTTAATAAAGGACACTGAAAAGGAAGAAGCCACAAAGGCTAAAGAAACACATCTCCTGCAGCAAGTGAGACAGGATACAAACGAACTCCGTAGCTCCATTAAGAATGAAGATCTGTTTTATTTCACTTACCAGCATTATCCATTTCCCCCCTTGGTATTCAAAAAAAGCAGAGTTCCCCAGAAAAGCAGCCGGTACGGTCTCGTTCTCGCTAATGAAGCTGGCTGCCCTTCTCCTGGTTATTAGACCTTGCTGGCAGTCAGAGCATACTTCATGCACTGACTGCAGTAGACATCACCAGGAAATTTATATCTCCAAGGATGACAAACAGCCATTAGCTCCATTATAGGCTGATTAAGATTGTGCGAGCCTATCAAGTAGATACTTAAATCCCCCAGGGTTTTACCTCTTCGGGGAGAAAACAAAAGGACTCCAAGCCTATAATATTGAATATATGTTTCTGAAAAGTAAAAGTAACGCTACAGAGGAAAGGTTTAATGGGTAGGAAGGCAAAACTTTAAATAAAAAAGGGATACATTGCAGAGCAAAGGGCTGTGATTTATCAGTGACGCAACAGCAAAAGTTTTAAGGAGAAAAAAAAAGGGGGAGGAATCTATGGCTGAGAAAGTGTTAGGTTAGATTACAATTTGCAGCCATTAGCTTTGGCTGTGCTTCAAATCCTACAAGTTCTGCACCTGATGTTCCCTCTGGTTTGTGAGAAACATAGTAGATGTGCTTATCTGCAAATGAATGTCAATATATTAATTGCCTGAAGACATTCATTATTATACTGTTCACAGCTGAATGTAAGGAAAGGGTGAAAAGTAACTACAGGGCTTTACTTCTTTTAAAGTCAAAGTAAAAACACACTGGATGCTGGCGGGATTAGACTCAACAAAATCTTAAAGACATATGCTGAGATGAACAGGTATTAGTTCTAAATTTTCCATGCCACCTGAGTCTCTCTGCACAGGCTTTTCCCCCATAGAAGTAAACAAACAAACAAAACCAGTATAGACTCCTAAACATTTCCCTTCCATACACTTCTAGAGTTTCCTCCTTATAAATGAAAAAAATATCTTATTTTCAATCTCTCCCCTGGCAGCAGCAGGTGAACAGCAGCAGTACATGGAAGGTACCAGGAAATTTGGGTTGCACCCCCCAGTTTGGCACTGATTTGCTGTGTAATCCTAAACAAGGCACTTTGTGCCACAGTGTTTTCCCAGTGTTGAAAGGGAGACCATTACACACACTGCCTTTGGTGACACAGAATGTCACAAAATACTGCCACTACATAAATGCCACACAGTGTCTTCTCAATAATTTTTCCCTTCTTTTAAATAATTCCCTCACCTACTCCAATCCTATTTATTGCAATGGAAAAGAAATACAGTTTTTTATCTCTGTATTATATTGACATGAACACCCCTCAGCCTCACAGCATCACATGAGCAACAAAATACATTTGCCATTCACCACCCCTTCACTGCCCCTTTGATCTTATTTGTCCTTTTAAAACGTTAAAGAGAAAGACAGTTGCAGCACTGATCTATTTACACTGATTAAGAAGTGGAAAGAATCAATGGCTGAGCGCTAAAGTCATCAGCAAGAATGGCGAATATCTAGGGCACACTGCATATATTCTGTATTTCCAGAAAGGAAGCGCTTGGAGGGCTAAGGAGCGACTAAAGATTAGAAAACTGTCACACTCCATATTAAGCTTCTATTTATAAGTGGCTTATAAAAAGCTTATAAAAAATAGAAGTTATCATAAGCATGTTGCATTAGTACATGTTACAGACAGCTCCAACCACACCAATACAAAGGGTTAAAAATGGCCAATAAGGAGCTGCTTCATCTGCTAGATTCTGTATCAGTTAATGACAACTGATTAATGTGCCAATTTAGGTAACTGGTTAATGTGCATCTGATGAAATCTAGTTGCATAGGAGCACTAAACTGGAGGCTGTGAGATGGCCACCTGATAGTTGCAAGCAATTTTGTCTAACTCCTCTGTGGGAGGTAGCTGCCTGGAGAGCCATGGGTTCCTGGAGAAAAGGAGAGAAAGTGAGCACTCTTTGTGGGTCCTCAAAGCCCCACAGGTCCTGGAGAGAGCTGTGGGACATACTGCAGCACCGGCAGGCTTGCCTTTGTGCCCAGATGCTATTGCTTAACTAGGGAGCCAAACAAGGGAAAAGCAAGCTGCCTGCATAAAAGGAAGAGATTCCCTGGTTTGGAGATGGGGCTCAGCAGAGCTGCAAAACCTACAGGTGTCTGTCTGAGCCCAAACAACACTGAAGGATGGGGACAAAACCACCTCAGAGCAGAAGGGTGTATGCATATCTTAAATCCTAACAAGTATGCAAATGTCTTGTGCTGATTAAAGCTAAGAGAGATTGGTTTTGAATCCAGTTTGTTTGCTTTGAGCTTCAGTTGGGCTGGGAAAGAGGAGCTAGGCACTTGAGCAGCCACCAGGCAATGGTGCAGCTATAGGAAACCAGTACTGACCCTTGTGGCTGGGGGTACAGGTGGGCAACAACCTGTGCCAAAGAGCCCAAGGGAAGACACAAAGCCGCACCTACTTAGACCTCAGAGAAATTAATAGCTCCAGATGGTGACTATTTCTATGTGTCAGACAGGTCCTAGTGTGTGTGCTGTGGCTGAACCCCAACTGCAGGGCAGATGGGATTCATGGTGTACTTCAAGGTGCTAGTCCCTCAACCATGCAGATGAGAAGACCTACGGGAACGTACCACGGCTCCCTTCCTGCCCACATGCACAATTTCCTTCCAAAGAAGCCCTGGAAGATTGTAGTGTGTACCCAGGTCCCATCCTGACATGCAATTCAGATATAGTCACAGCCTTAGGTCAGCTGAGGATCAGAATTGTAAGGATCGCTAAAGTATGGGAAGTTCGAATTACAACAGCTTGATAAGTGTTGAGTTTGAGTGCTTCATCAGGGCTGTGTGACAGGTAGCCATTTATTAACACTTGAAATCTAACTATAAATGGAAACTTCATATGATATATGACTGAAATCTCTTCTTTTTGAACAGAAAATATTTCACCAGGAACCTACCAAAAAAAGAAAACTTTACAGAATACATGAATTATTTTTTTTTCTTGTAGGTAATTAGATTATTGCATAGAAATTAACAAATGTGTATGAACAGATGCCATTATTACAGGATCAAAGCAATGTCTACCTGACTGCACATGGACAAAAGAAAGATACAGATATTAGGTGGGGTTGAATGGCAGGCTGCAATCGTTATTTAAAAGTTAAATATACATATATTCTAGCCATTAACTTATTTAATTTGTGAGTACAGAGCAACCCCAGCTTGATCCATAGTTGCATGACACCAAAATACCTCAGTCTGCTTAAGAACAATTTGGGGTAAGGACTGAGAAGATTCGGTCTGCACAGGTCCAAAGCTCTCTGTTCCCCTTCCCAAAATCTCATACTCCATCAACCTCTATCCCAGTTTCCATCAGCTATGAGGTGGTCCTGGCTCACAGTTCATTTCAGTCAAAGGCACTTAAGACCTGGCTTCAATTCCTTGTTCATCCACAGACTTCCTGAACAATTTTGGGCAAGCTCTTCCAACATCTAACCTCCTACAGGAACGGCTTGTAACATGCTCGCTCCCCACACCTCAGCTGTGTGAGGATAAACACACTGGAGGTTGTGCGAGACCCCAGTGATACAGTGTTAAGAGCCGATGAAGCAGCTAACTCAGATAATCAGTGCCACCTCCTAGAGAAGAAAGCATTATGGGGTACATTAGAAGCATCGCTAATGACACAGAACCCTAATGATCCTGCTCTTCAATGTACCCGATGTACACAGCCTGCTGCAGTAATGACATTTCTCTCCTGGGGAAATCGATGAGGATTCACAGAGGCACAGCAATCTGCCCAGGTAAGAAGCAAACAGAGAAAGCAGGGTAAACAGAGACCTCGGCGCCCAGCCATCAGACCATGTTGAGTTGACAAACCCGTGGAATCGATGTACAGCTTCAGCTGTGGTGTTTCCAATCATGACAAAGATGCCGAAGAACACATTTAGAAAATGTGAAATCTGGCTCGGCTCAGTGCAGATTTGTCACTGCAAAGATCTGACTCCGTAAGATGCCATTTTGGGCAAAATGTTTCACTTCCCTTTCACTGTGTCTGTTTCTTCCCACACAGAAACCATCATGCAGGTGTCTCTGGGAGAAGCTGTAGTTGTTTTTAGATGCTGTGGGTTTGCGTAGTCAACACCAACACTCTAAATATACAGCTTCATGCAATTCTTCTAGGTATCCACCAAGTCCCGGGGCAACAACCGTGATGAGTACAAGGGATCTGTGGCCCTCCGAAAGATGTTTTCTTCTGTGAAGTACACTTCTCTCCACCAGTGGTGGGGTGGTGGGGCGGTTTCACAGGGAGGGAGGGAAGGATGCTTTGAAGGCACGGGAATGGCAGCAAAAGATCTGGACTCTCCTACAGACAAATCCCAATTTTTCAGTCAGTAACAAAGACTACCACTTACTGCAAGAGGAGGCTTTATAAACTGCACCAAAATCCTTGAAAGTAACATCTCTATAAATACAAAGTTGTTAGACGCACGTTCTTCAGGCTTTAGATATATGGAATCCATCTCTCCTCTGGCATGTTCTTGAAAATTGCTAGGCAAAAGGGAAAGCCTCCTGAGAAAGTGCTGAACAGTATACATA
>NW_009647763.1:3895472-3914859 GCF_000708025.1 Charadrius vociferus | reverse complement strand
CCGTATACATAGAATAGGTTTTCCTGGGTTAGGGCTGAGGGTTCAGCATATGGCAGGACTGACCTCTAGCAGAAGCCTTCCCCAAGCCTCAGCAACAATTCCCAGCATCACTGGGAAGAACTTTGCCAAACGCCTTTTCCCCACCTCACAGAAGCAGAAGAGTTTGAGAGTGGGACAGTAATAAGAATGCTCTTTTCCTGGGAAGAAGCTATGGTTCAACCTGGAAATATTGTTAATATACCACTGTAAGTGCAGAGGATGCCATATTTTGCTGAGAAACAACAGGAGCCTTTTGTTCCCCAGGAAGACTTTATCCTTGAACAGCCCAGACAGATGCAGAGGTTGTGACTCTTGCCAAAAGCTGCAAGGGGAGAAGCAACACCACTGAAGTCAACAGATTTAAACTGATAGAAAACAAGAAGAGAGTGGGATCCAGACAGCAACGCGTGGTCGTTGTAGGTGGAAAGTTTCACAGCACAGATGGGTTTTCAGAGGGAGCAGGAAGGGGCTGGGCATACGCTGAGCATAGCGCAGAGAGAGTGGCAGGGCTGAGGGAGAGGAGGCACAGAGGCAGCGGGAGGGGAAAGCAGGGACGCGGGGAGAGGTCAAGAAGGAGGTTTCAGCGTATCACGAAGAGGGGTGCTCCACGGGAGATAAAAGCAAGGACAAGAAAAACACCTCTAAACGCTCAATTAGTTAAGTAAACTCTGACTTGTTTCTGAATCCCAGCTTGTAGTGAACTCCTGTCTAGAAAGAGGTGTGGTATGTGTCCGGTTTGAAAAACAAACACGAGTTTTTTGCCTTTAGTTTTCCCACTGACCCTGCTATGGAGAGAGGCAGCTTTGTACATGCCTAACTGCCTACCTAGCCATGGAAATCTTCAGAGGACTTCCTGGACTTGGATGTACTTGAATGATATATGCCATGCCCTGACATGACCAAAAGTAAATATATATTAAATATCTGCTGGTGCCACCATGAGCACAGCAGCACAGCTGGCAATGGGAGCCTCAGAAACAAGATGTCTAATGGCTTCTAGCATTTTTATGACCATTTAAACCAGCTCAGGACTGTTGGCAGGCTGGCTGCCTTCAGAGTACAATTAAATCTACTCAGAGTCAGGTCTAATTGACATGCTGGTAAAAACGCCATAAGTCTCAGACCCATCTGTGCTTTCTCCTCCCTCTTAGACAGCCATTACTTGTGTATTGCTTCCCCTTCTTCCTTCGTCTTGTCCTCTCATGGGCACATGTACACACACAAACTGGGCTGTGGTTAGTCCTCCATGTCCTTCTCTTACTGGAAGCCAAACTCTCAGAGGCTGCCATGTACCAGCTCACACAGACCCGGTGGGTGGGGGGTTGCAACAGAGGGAAGGCGTATGGATCCGAAACTGCCACGCATCTTCCACTGAACTGTCAAGTATTTGATCTCCGAAACAAAACGTGCCCTTCTGTTTGCTTTTTAGTCTCCCAAAATTGGAAACAACTTGAAAAAAGCAAATGGCTACTAAAGGGATTAGGGCTATGGTTTGGGAAAGCACAGGAAATTTCCTCTATGTCATAGAAAACTGGTTAAGTGTTCTTCTGGGAGAAAGGCTACCAGACCTGGACAGCCATTTACAATCCCTGGCGTGGGCGTTCATGCATTAATATAACATATTGCTCACATAAGTGAATTCTGTCAAGCAAACTGAAATAACCTCTCTCCTTTTCTCTTTAAATATCACAAACAAGTGCATTGAAACGAGTTACTATTCCTATGGAAACAGAGATGAGCTCCAACCAAAACCTTACCTCAGAGCACGGCCTTTGCTACCCAGAGTGCCAGGCTAAATCAGGCACTGGAAACAGGGCAAATCAGGGCAGAATAAGACTATTGAGTGAACTGTAATGTATCAAGTTGATATAATCCTCAGTATTATCCAATAATAACAAGGAATAGGAAATTTGTACCCATGTGTACACTGTGAAATAAAGTCCCAGGCTCAAAATCCATTTTATGAGCTGCAGGTTTTGCACACCTGGGCTAGGCAATTACAAAGCCTGTTTATAAAATGTTCTGGCTTTGAAAATCTATGAACATCTTTGAATGTTCTGAAGCTATCATGACATCTTGCTAGATCCAGTATTTGTATTTGGACAGATTTTTCTATAAAGAGGCAAAACTGAAGCTCTGGATACAAGGAGAGCCAGTTTTGGATCTCTGTTTGTCTCTGGCTCAGTCATACGGCGGCTGGTGCAGCAACAACTCTCTCTCAGTGTTCAACTCGAGGAGGATGGTTAATACAAGCAAAAATGCTTCAGCCTTCTATTGCAATGTAAAAAGTGAACACACAGTTTGATTCCTAAGGGATGAGGCACCAAGTAAAACAAAAGGCCTTTTAGTCTGGCAGAGAAAGTTACAGTAAGAAACAATGGTTGAAAACTGAGAACAGGCAGTTTCAAAAAAACCCAGATATCTATTGCAACAGCAAATGTGATTAAGCTACCAAGGCTATCAGTGGATTTTCTGTCTCTGGAGGTCATCACATCAGGACTGCATGTCTTTCTGGATGACAACAATCAAACGTAAGTTACTGAGCTCAACAAAAGCGTAAATGAGTGTCATTTAAGGGCTTGTATCGCACAAGTCAAACCTCATAACCCCTCTGGCATTAGTACTATGAATCTGTGTAAAAAGGCCAGTCTTCATTATCCTTGCTGAAATGAAATATCAGACTTTTATCATGCCTTAATAACTGCATATAATAGATATACAAAACATTTTACCCCGCTCCTTATCTCGGGACCTTATTCTTACCTTCTGCGCACCACTTTTCCTCTTGCGTGTTCTGCAGATTTCTCTCTTGTAATCTTATGTACAGTAAAATGAGAGAGAATTTAACCTTACTGAGAGGTATAAACACAGCTCTTTTTCTGCTTTGCCTTAAAATCTGCTAACAGATAATTCAATGAAGGAAAACCAAGGAAAGATGATATATCCTGGTCTGAGGATCTGAGGTGACATCCCAGCCACTGTGAAGCCAACTGCAAAACTTCCAGTTCAGTGGGGCCAGGACTTCATCTCTGGACATAAAACATGCGGTCAGGCTTATGTAAAGGATATGGGAGACTCTTTGTATGTCAGTTTGTTTTCAGTAGTATGAGTAAAAATATATGAAGAAAGACTTAAGCAACGGAATAGAAGACTGCATTTGAGATATTTATTGTCATCACTCTCTCCCAGTTGAAGTGAAATTTAGGCAAGTGAGAACTAGATAATTATCACTTAAATGTCAAATGCCACCCATAGGAAAGTGATCAAATAAATACTGAGAAAGAAAAAGAAGTCTTTCAAAATCTGAAGGCTGATGAACAACCACCAGTGTGAAGTCATGCACTGCACATTATGAACTATACATTTAGCCAGACAAACTTGACTGACTCTTTAAAGGTTAGTGTTTTGTAACTTGATCCATGAGACAAAAATCTGAGCAGACATAAATTAGAAAGAACCAGAGGAGACACTAGACAAGATCCACTACAGAGAGGTATAACTTCAGCCTGTTACCTTACTGACTCTTCCCCTGAGGTCCTGCTAGTTACCACACAGATCGTACTGCTGACCTGTGTTGCTTTTGTACTCCATACTGTGCATTAAAAAAAGTAAAATCCATCAGCCAGAAGTTACCATTAAATAAAGGAGCACTGCTAGGTGCTGCCAGATGTTCTGCAATATTTGGAAAGGGGAATGGCAGGAGAAGCTAACTTAAGCAAAGGACACCACTTGAGTGTGTTCTCCCAAATAAGTTTAAAAAATATCTATTTATCTATATTTATATATAAATTTACTCTCTATTACTGTACTGGGACTGCATTCTCACTTAATTGCAACTTCTACTCCACATAGAAGGGATTCACTTTACCCACGTGTAGTCCAAGTTATGGTATCCATATGAGCAACTGGTATCTGTACGAGTTCTCATGGAATTGTGTCTCATCTCTTCAAGCTCAGGGTTACTATTACTTCAGTCCCTGAGATTCCATGGAGTTGCAAAGATTACTGTCCTCAAGCTGAATAGGCTGTGTAATAGTGAAGCATGCCCAGCATGCCTAAATGGACCCATCTATGTCATGCCAGCAGAGACCCCTGAAACAAAACACTCACCTTTTCCCCCATGTCCATTTCCCTTTCTGTTTACTGATTCAAAATGAGATTTTTATGAATAGGAACTTCCTCTGCTTGATCAATTTGCTCAATGGATCCAGTTAGACTAGAATCGCAGCTCCAGATGCTGCCGGTATGAGGTGCTTCATACTCGCACCAAAGGATATTTCTTTTCATGACTAATAGTCATAGAGACTGACTTCACTTCTCAAGTGCAGAAAGTGTGGTGAATGGATTGCCTGTTGGTGTATGTGTAATTTAACTCTCAGTACCCTTGTCAGTCACCTGAACGTCTGTGTTCTCTTCGACTTCTGCTAAACTCTTGTCCTAAACTGCTTTAAGTACCACATACAGGATCCCTTTACTTGCACAGCTCGATGATTTTCTAAAACCAGCAACAAAACAGATATTGAAATGCACCTCAAAGGTAATGAAAAGACAGGTATGTTTAAATTCTTATAAAATATATATTTGCCCTCAAAGAGGCTAGTTAACAGCACTAGTTATTTTTATTGTGATTTGATAATATGTTTGCCAGAACTTATTGCAAAATGTGTGTGACAAACACAGAGCTGAACTGGTATCAGCAAAGCACATCAGACAAATTGGCAAGCTGGAGACATGCCATAAGCAGGTGTTGGGAAAATATGCATTAGAGAGAGTTTGCTTTTGCTGAATGAACAGACTAGGTAAATATTTTCCATCTCAGGATGCAACTGTGTCACCATAGGCTATACTTTCATTAGACCACAGCTGGCCAAGATAGCAGAAGAAAAATGAAACCCCAGAGTCATTTCAGGTAATAATGCCGATAATTCCGCAACCCGAACTTTTTATTCTGAGTCAAAACTCTAACAGTGCTCCACTCCAGCATGGAGCCAGAGGGAAAACTACTGTTAATGCAACATAAAGACTTCCACTGCTGAGAGGTGTATTATGATGAACTCCACAACATGTTATAAATACGGTTCAAATTGCTTGGATGCTTTGCTTAGAAGCATGCATGTCTGGGGAAGAAAGGCAGAACGACCAAAGAATTTGACCGAGGAGGCAACAATGAAGCCAGAGAAACTCTGGAAAAAAATCCCAAGAAAAACCTAAGGACCAAACACCAGCTGAAAAAGACTGAGCCATGGGCAATGAAATTATACCCTCTTGTTTGACTCCCACTGTCTTCAGGGAAACAGAACTTGGGGTACAAACAGATGAAGAAAACAAAGACAGTCCTGCTTCTATTATCAATTCCTCCTTCTAAGTGAAACAGCATATAAGATTTCCTAAAAGTTCAAAAAAGGGCAAAATATGCATGACAAGTTGGCTTGTGGTATTTCTTTCCTTCCTTAACTATTACCCCAAATACCCCGTTTATTCTAGCATGCCTTTCACCTGGGCATCCATTCCCAGGGTGTCATGCAAGGCAGTTTAATCCCTTTTATGTCAAAGAAGTCAGCACTGTTTTCCTGGGGTGGTAATCAGACGTAAAAAGAACTCCAAAGTGGCATTTGTACGGCATTGTTCCTTTTCTTTTCCCTTTACAATAGCACCCACTTGCAGTTGCAGTGCCTATTTGGTGTGCAATCTAGGATGCTGTAATTAACTTCTGAACACAGGTCCTTATATTAAAGCATCAACAAAGGTGTAGGAGGGGAAATGATGTATCCTGCTTTGTTTCCTTCTAAAAATAACAAAGTTTCATCAGGAACATGCTGCTTGAATTTGCCCAGAGAGCATATTTAGAAAAGCAGGGAAAGCTGCCCTCTTGAGAGCAATATGAAAAAGCTCATTAAAGCTGTTACAAAAGGCAGTTAGGTATTTTAGAGCCATGCTGCCCTTCTCTTTACATTCCAGGGTGTTGAAAAGTATAAGCTTCTTTGCTTCATGGAGGAAGAGAACATTACAGAAGGACCCTGACAAAAATATATTTGAAATATTCTTTTTACCTGCATTATTAATAGTGTTTGAATTATTAAAATGTAATGAATTTGAAATAGCTAATTATTTCACTGCTGATATCTTTTTCTTTTGTCACTGAGGTCAGCATGGACAATGGGATTACAATGAAGATTGTTTCCTCTTTTATTCTCCATTTTCCGTCTTGGTTTTCAAGCACAGCCATACTGTCTTTCAGTAATTCCCTTCCTCTAATTTGCTTTCAGTTTAGCAGTGTGGGTATCCGGCACCATCATATACAGTCTTAACCTCCCAAACCTTCTGCTCTCCACTTGCCCTCTCAGGTTGCAGTCTTCAAGCCTGACAATCTCCAAACCCCAAGCATTTTGGTGAAACCTTGAAATGGTATATTTCTATGTGGTACCTTCAGCATTGCTCCAAAGCATTTTTTCAAACATCTTTGTTTTAAATCCTTACAAAACCTTACCATTGGGCATAAATTACTTGACAGTGATTAACCTCACAAGTGCTTTGGAATTTTACCTGAATTTCGATAATGCTTTCTTTGTGTGCTGTGGTTATATGAAAACCAGACCAAGGGAGGAATATGGCAATTGACAGAAAGCTGTATTACCTCTTTGCTTGAATTCCTGAAGACTGTTTTGACTCCTAGTCCTGTCCTCCCAAGTGCTTGCAACTTTCCTGGCTTGGTAATAGTTGAAAATTTTGCAAGGGTATTCTGTAATACCTACATTCAAATCAAAACTGAAGTATTGAGTAGAACTGGGCAAAGGACTGCCCCCTGCAAGATCCTGCTTGAGATGCCCTTTTAGTCTGACAGAAAACTACTGATAAATATTTTTGAGAGCAATTTATCGCTGTTGTACACCCATTTCATGGAGATTACATCTAGGCCATGTTTCCTTAGCTTATGTCTAAAACACAGTCCTGTGGAACAGTCTCAAAACCTTTTCGATGTCAAGATATATCAAATCAAGACACATTTAGTGTTTTCCTTCACTAGGCAACTTAGCCCTCCACAAGTAGAAAATCAAATGGATTTACCACACTTTTACTCCCGTTTAGTTACTGACTTTATTGTCTTCTAAGTACTTGCCAATAGTTCAACACAACTCATTCTGGAACCTTCCTGGGATGAATTTTAGCCTAACTGATCTACACCTTTTGCTATAAAACACCACACTCAGACCAGGACACTGTCAAGCAATAGTGATGTGCAAAACACCCTCCCAAAGAGCCAAGGTCATCCAATGTAGGTGCCCTGGGCCCATGCAGCAAGCTCAGCTCCTCCACCGCGCAGCAGCATGGACAACCCAGGCCAAGGCAGCTGCTTGGCTGAGTGAGTGATGTTAGGGATGATGAAACCCTACACACTAAGCACAAGACCCGTAGAGAGGCCCAGCAAATACAGGGGGAGAAGACAATGTAAGTGAAGTGGTTATGATGAGGACAAAAAAAAAAAAATCAGCTAAGGAGGTACAAGCTCTCAAGCTGCTGTCACGTGTTTTACAAGATGACGTGGCAGAGATGAAGCTAATCTAGAAGATTGCAACTTTCCTGGCTTGGTAATAGTTGAAAATTTTGCAAGGGTATTCTGTAAATCCTACATGTTTCAATGAGCCCACAAAAATTAAAGGAATAATCCTGTTAATGCCTGTCCATGTGAGAAATCAGCCACGCAGCCCAGTTGTTCGCTGCACAGTTATACAAGACCTACAACACTTCAGTAATTTAACATTTTTTTGTGACATTGTATTAAATTTGCCATTCTTCTTTTGGAAAAAAAAAAAAAAAAAAAAAGATGTTTAAAGATAACTAAACAAATGACATCATTTTTTGAACTAGACCAGTCCACAAAGAGACTCTCCTACTACAGATTTAACTATCACATTCCTACTTTATGAAAGAAAAGTCAAGTGCAATAGGCAAACCTTTGAATGTGCTTAGCCAGAACATGCAGATTCTCCACTATACATCTCCCACAGGCTTTTATGTCCAAATCAAGAACTAAATCGCTTCAGAAGTGTTCTGAACAGCTAACCTAAAAGGAAGCATTGAGATACTACGTTGTTCTAAGGCTGCGACAAGCAGTGAATTAGGCCACCTTATTTATTGCATCTTTAGGTCAATGTTGTATCTGAATCCAAAATAGGTTAGTGCATAATTTTCAAATTGGTAGGAAAAAAAAAAATAAAATTACGCATTTCATCCTGACTAAGGATATTATCAACTCCACATTTCAAGACCTGGATGGAAGAAAACCATGCTTTCTTCCCCAGAGTCCAGGACGTGAAGACCTTCTACCATCCTGCTCTAGCAACACAGCCTGCCCAAAAGCTTTCAGAAAGCCTGCAGCAGTCCTGGATATTCTTGAGCCACCGAGGCTGAAACACACCAAGCATTCCTTGTGGGTGCTGTAGAGTGAGGGAGCTTTGGCTCCTTAGTCTTGCAGATGCTGCACTGGCTGCTTGGGGGTTGTTGGAAGAGTTTGACTGCTGGAGGCTTGTACTTGGCTGGGACCTGGCTAGTAAGAGCTATTCTAAGGACCCTTTTTATTTTCTCACCACCACCCCTACCCCCCCTATTCATCTCCCTATGTGGGAGGTGGCCAGAACTTCCAGCTGTAATTTACTGGATTTCTGGTTTTGATTGTGCTACTTTAATACTATAATTTTATAGGACATGGGTTACATTCTATAAAATGACATAGTCATTTTTTCACTGAGTCACTTTTCATGATTGTTTCAGGCAGTTTTGAATAAATAACTGAGAAATGTTTTGATGATTTGGTAAGAGTGTTCTTGTCGTGTTTCATTTGGAGGATATGGCATGGGAAAATTGCTTTAGCTTACCATTAGTCATATATCTAGTGTCTATACTTCTATTATTTCATATAGAAAAAAAATTTGTTGCGCATGTACTAGCATACATGAATGCTTTCATGTTATCTTTGATACTTATCAATTGTATATTGATAATGATATACTTGACATTACTGAGGTGTTTTTCATTAAATACAGTCTACAAGCAAAAATCTAGCCAGGCCCTCCTCCTCCAAGAAAACAGAAAGAAAAAAGGAAAACTGCCATAAAATTGTTTTGAGGTTGGAAAGAATGAGTGATGTGTCTCTTCTAGGCTTCTGGGGAAAACCTTTCTAATAGTGTTTTCAGGCTGGGAGAAGGTATTCCTGTTTTCATCCCCTTTCAGACCAGTCAGGGGATTCTACATCTGTCCTTGGAGCTGCATACATCAAATCTATATCTCTAGCAGGCCAGGAAAACATCAAGGTAAGCCATACCTACTTCAATGCACAATGCCAATGGAGGTCGAGATGTGTATTGCTGAACACATTTTACAGATTCGATTGGGTTTTGTTTTAGAAAAGCCTATTTCAGGTTCAGCACATGCAAAAATTTTAGTCCAATTATTTTAATGGTTTCTTTTTCAGAAGACTACATAATAAATGAACAACTCAGCCTGAGAGTCTGCCTTTATGAACTTGCTGTGGACCGGGGTCAAAGCACTCGGGACAAATACTGGAAAAGTTGGCTCTAATTAAAGCCGACTTCTCTCATAATGAATCAATGTCCAGGTGTGCAACAGGCTGCTGGCAAAGAATAAGAGCTTCTATTAGTTCCCAACCAACACAGACAACAGATCTTGCACACCCGCTCCTCAGCAGTTTCTCTGACAGATCAATACAAAACCCGCAAGCCCCCGACCGAAGTACAGCAGAATCAATACTACAAGGAGATCCAATTTCACCAGCACAAGCGACAGTGCCAAGCTTGCAGCATTACCTTGGCTGAGGGAAGAGTGGCGGCTGATAATAACATTTTGTGTTGTTTAAATATACATTTTATAGATTAAAAAAAAGGGGGGAGGGGCCATCAGGAAATTTAAAACGCTGCCGTGCCCATCCCATCCCACTCCAGCTTTGTGCTTTTAAAGGCAGCTGAGTTTGCACTTAAAGACACTGAAACTAATGATGACTCTGCCATGATTTCATCCAGGAAGGAGCAGAACCCAGCCGAAACCAGCTCAGGGCAATCTACCCACTCTGCTGCGGGAGGGCTGCTCACTTCACATAACCAAGTCTATATTTCAAATCCTCTCGTCTGCGAGCAGGTGGGTGATCCAGGCAGAAATCCGGCGCCAAAGAGACGGTATTTTCCGATCAGCATAACAACCACCCCACCTAGTGTATCAGCCTCACACGGCAGCATCTCCCCGAGACACAAAATCTCACAAAATCTCTGAGTTCTTTCAAGAGTCGGTCTCCCGGCAGTCAGTTTGGCAGCTGGAGAGGTTAAGGCACCTAAACAAATGTATGGAGGTGATAGATAACGGGAGGTGCAGCAAATGGGTCAGAAGACGGAGGGGGCAGCTGGGAGCACATGCTACAAGGCATACTGCTGGGCGCAGGGAAAGCTGGTTTAGCGGTGACAAGGCCAGATGCTGCAGTAGGATGCTCTTAGATCTGAAGAGGATGCTTTTTAGCTCTACCAAAAATAACCAGAGTAAGTAAGAGGTAACAAAATAGGAGCTACAAGGGGGTTAATCCTACTTTATGGCTGGGCAAAATATCCTATTTGAACTGTATACTGATAAACCTAAGTATCCTCACAAAAGCCAAAAAGCCTGATTTTCAACTTTTTTCCCTCCTCTAACAGCAGGAAGGCTACTGAAACTGTTGGGCCTTATAGGACAGTAAATATTATGAACAAAGGCAAAAGAAAGCTCCATTACCTTATACATTCATTACATGGGAAAAAAAAAAAAAAATTAGTCACATGAGTGAGACTTTGTTCAAGTAATTACTATAATGCAAACAAATTGTTTAAAGCCACCAACCTACTAATTTGCTGTTTTCTGTTGTATAGTCTGTATTTTTAGGCTCCTTCACAGACCTGTTGGAAAATCACAACCTATGGACAATTGTCATTACCACGGCAGGGCAGAGCTGGAGTTGGTAAGGGTCCAATATGTCAGTTCTGCTGGCCACCATAGGCAGATGGGCTCCTGTAGTAATTGATGCCAGATGGAGAGCATCCCCACTTTTCCCTCATTTGGTGGGCATTGCAGTGCAAAAGATCTGGAGAATAAAGATTTTCCACTGAACAAGAATCAAGGGAGCTGAGCCAAAAGGTAGTTTGCCGGTGACAAAGTGGAAGAGGCAGAGCAGAATCTACAGTTTTTTCTAGATAAAAAAATAATTTGCTCTGTTTGTGGACATAATAGTGGGACTAACAAAAAGCCATCAAAAATTTGAATGAAGTTATTGCTTCTCTTCCTGTTGGGGATCTTTCACATTTTAAACCCTTTCCGTTTTCCATTGCTATCTCAGTCAGCACTTTTTTCCTGCTAGATTTCCCTTTTCCCTTCCTACTCCTTTTGATACCATAATAAAAGGAGGGAGATAATATCCTTCACATCAAAGAAGAGGAGCCAACACGCTCCTCACTTCCACTGACAGGCAGAAGAGGTTGGAGGAACTTTGTGCATCACGGACAACCCCCACTCTTCCTGTCCTTACCTAAGTAACAAGGAGCCCAGGCAGAGCTCTCATCCCTAGAGGAGACCCTCTCGCGTGAAGCTAGGATGCCTGGAGACCCCCACATCATTTAGTGTGCCTTCATAGGGCTTTCACAGGAAAAAGGTAGAAGTCGCTGTATAATGTTACCTACTGTGAATTGCTCTCTACTTGCTCCTTGTTTAATTTCCTTTGGAAAACACTATCACATTTATTTTGATCATTATTGAGCCTGGGCAATCACAAAATGTGTTAATGCATCTCATGCCTACTTACATTAGGATTTTCTTAACAGGCTGGAACTGAAAAAAAACCCAGTCTGATCCCAAAGGGACTTTTGGCTTCCAAAGGACTGTGACATTGAACTTCAGATCATGTCATCTTCGTAAAGTGTTGGGAAGAGGCCTTCCTGGGATAAAAGCTGCAGTGATGTATTTCAGCCTAAGCCAAAGCCCTTTGAAGTCAATAGCAGCATTGACAGCCACTAATGTACAAATATCATGAATTGGGCCTCCAGAAACATGAGGATGACATAGAAAGCATACTGTAACTTAATTTAAAATTAAAACAAACAAACAAACAACAAACCAACCAGTAAATTTCTCTGTCTCTTTCTCCTAATTTCTGAATGCCCGGGCATGGCAGGATCATGTTTTCAGAAGTTTTCAACACCAAAGAAGCCCAGCAGCCATTGAAAAAACATCACAGCTGAGAATGTGACTATAAAAGCCAAACCAAAACAGTAGCAAACACTGGAAACTCACAATGAAATCACGAGCCCAGAAACACTGCATTAATCTTCAGCGGCGGCGTACTGTTGCGTTTCAAAGAAGAGGGCTGCACAGCAGCTGAAGGTGAAGCTCAGGTGGGTCGCAGTGACAGCGACGGCTTGACGGGACCATGCTGGCATAGCCCAAGCTGCGTGCTCTGTTGAAGGACACTTGCTCTGCTAAAAGTGCTGGGTCTCCTCCTCTTTATCAAAACCAATGCACTTGCTGAGCGATCAAAATGCCCCTATTATCTACTAACACTACATCAAATACACTGAAATGGAAGGAGAAAGGTTGGCACAGACTGGAGGGGGAAAGGAAAGGGGGTGCCCAGTCCTTTCCCCTTCCATGGCAATATCAAAGTGCAGTAACCGAAACCTGCTTCCCCGTTCAGAGTGAGGGTGCACATGGCCAGCCTTCAGCCTTCAGCCCTTCTCTTGGAGATGCCCGATAGCCACCAATCAGATCCTTCCTTCCCTGTGACTGAGTACTCGTATTTTCTAGAAGAGAAAGCAGGGCCCCACCAGGCTGATAGCTAGATGCTTATATTTCAGTGGTTTAGAAAAACACTGTTTAAATGAACTGGACCGAACATGGTGGTTAATTATTTTTTTCATATATACACACATCATCATACCCAAAAACCTATCAAAGCCTATGGATAGGGCATACCTGACATCCTCTTGCATGTCATGACTTCTCAACAGAATAACCTGTACTGCAATTTTACGTATAAAATACGCACATATAAAAATTGCCCTGCAGTTCTACGGCAGAATATTTCAATGCCCACTATCCATGTGACTCAGCCAATGTTCAGTGCTGTTACACAAATTCCCAGGGCCAGAGCAATCCACTTAGGGACATTACATCCCTCAGAGCGGAACAGAGGGAAAATTCTCCATTAGAAGACAAGCAAGGAAATTTGGTTCCCTGAACCACACCAGCCTTTACTGCAGGAGTCTTCAGCATGAGAGTGAATCCCATGGACATCTGGCATCTACAAAATGCCACTGAACTCAGCTTCTGATTTTTCCTTGGTATAATTATTATACTGGCCGAGTCACTTTCACAGTGATCCCAAATGCTGCAAAACATGAAAGCACTACAACAACTCTGTTTCTAAAAGATTAAGATCCCATTAACAAATGGAGATTAGGGACTACTGAAAAGTGTGCATATTTTGATAGCTTTTATTGATGTTTAAAAGGATTAGAATCAGAAATTGTTCCCATTTTAAACCTCGGGTCCTTCTCATATATGTGCATAATTTGAAGCAACTAATACTGAGTCTGACAGAGATGCGTATTTGCCATTTACAGAGGTCTTTCTGGATTTTTTTTCCCCTCTCTCCCACTATTATGATAATCAATGTTTGTTTAAAAACATTTTGGATCCAGTCTCATTTACTTCATACACGATATGAATGAAGTTTAGTTTTCTGGGATTTATTTCCTCTATGGGATATATATAACTGAGACAAATTCACTGGAGCAGAAGTATGGAGTTCTAATAATTATTAGAATTCACTTCACTAATTAGTGCCTGAATTAAAATCTCCTTGGCATTATTTCTTTAAAAATAGCAATGGACTTAGAAGGCAGACAAAACATGTTTATTTGATGGACTTCTCACTGTCAAGACCCCATTGCCTAGAATTCATCTAAATATTCACCTAAACTCATCTACATATATCTTTATCTTAAGCATAGTTTAAAAGTAAGTGTAACACAACTCCTCTTCAAAATACTGAGGGAGAATTTCCTTTGGTTTTGCCCTTTCATGTCATTTATCTTATTGTTGGTTATTTCTTTGGTGGTTGGGAGAATTCCTTCCCATCTCTCTCACTCCCCTCTGCCTTTAAAGGAGGTGGAGAGGACACCGTGCCACAGATGTGGGAACATAGATGTGGCTCTTCTGTCCAGCCAAAAAGCAAGATCCATCTTCATCTCCTTAGTCCAGCATGTCTGGTGCAGGTTGATGGTTTGTATGCTCAGTCCAGCGTCCCCCACTGTCATTCCTGACTTGGACTAAACACAGAGCAATAAAAAAAAAAACCCACACAACTGCATAAGACCCTGCTCACTGCCACTGAAAAACAGTTTCTTTTCACATACTTCTAATGTGCTTCCAGCTCTGGTTTTAAGTGCTTCCAGCAGGGTAGCTTTCACTGTTCCTCCTGGGAGACTATTCCCCAACCCAATAAATCTCACTCCCAAGAAACCTCTTTTACACATGTCCCCTCCTGTGCTTGCAGCACTTTTCCAATCTTGGCCTAGAGTGAGTGGAACAAATATCTTTTTCCCCACAGAGTTTACACAATAATGCAATAAAGTTGCAAAAGCTGTGTGCTCCACCGAGTTACTTTCACTCGCCGGGAATTTATGCGATACCAACTCGTGTGTTGCCTGCAATAGATAATTTCTAATTTTAATAAATTACGGCAATTCCACCAAAGTGCACAACCATCTAAAACAGACAATATTGTTAAAAACTTAATAGAAGACATAAGAAAAGAAGTATAGAAAATCTTTACTTAAACTGCTGACACCAAGGCTATGTCTGATAGGTCTTTCTGCCCCTGAATACAGCAGACTGGTTACAGATGTCTTGCCAGCACTCACTCTGTCAAGGATGTTTCCTTTCTCTTTTTAAAAGACTGGCAACTGTGTTATTTTAGACATTGTAAAAAAAGTGCTTTCACTTGCATTTTACTTAACCCAGCTTGAATTAAGAGCAACTTCGAAGTAACACCTAACTTGCTATCTCATGAGAGCGTGCCGCCTTCCCTCACCCAAGGACAGGCAAACCTGCGGAGCTGCCCACCTCCTGGTGCTGCCTCTGCGGCAGGCACCGACTGAAAGGCTTTATTTGTCCTCATGGAAGCTGCAAGGGGAGGAACTTTCTTCTGAGGTGATGATCAGGAGAGGTCTTTGACACAGAGCCAAAAAAGGGCAGGTAGCACAGCCCCAGCCACAAGCTCACCCCAAAGCCTTTCAATCCCACAGCTGAAAGAAAGTCATTGACTCTGCTGTTTCCCTCCAGGCCTGGCAGGTCCTGCACTGCAAGGGTGTAGCTTTCAGATGCTGTTTCTGGTAGACCACTAAATGCACAAGGTGTAGAACAATGCACCCGTGTACCATGTGCCCAGTGATAAACATCCATACCACAGAGTGAAACGGCACCATTGGCTTGTGAGCCAAAATCACCTACAAAATCATATATACATTTACTAGCTCACCTTGTGAAGATCCCATCAGACAAACCCCAAGTTGACTACATAAATAAGAGAAAGCTCTGAAAATTACTGCATCAATCCTCTGGAAATCTTTCCCCAAAATAATTTTTCCTATTTGCAGATCAAAAGCTATTGTTTATCTCAACTTTCAAAGAATAAGGCAAAATTCATAGCAGACATATTTCCAAAGACTTAAGTAGCTGGGTGGCAGCATATTTTTTGGATTTGCTATTCACTAAAATAAACACAGTGTGAAATATTGCCATTCGGTTTTGTTTGCAGCAAGGCATAACAGGAAGACATCATTACTTTTTAAAAAAGTTCAGCGCTCAAAAGTCAAAAGGCTGGAAGAAAGATGCTGTGCCGCTGGGGAGCTGTAACTCTCCCTCTCGGCTCACTCCTAAGGATACAGAGTTGAGAGAAACACAGACAGAAGTACCTCTAGCACAAGTAACGAAAGCAGCTTGCCATGCTTCGTCCTTGGGGCTAGAGCAGTTCATATCATGACTTGGGATGTCCACTAGTCCCTGATGGATTACACTTGCTCTGGTTGTGTGAGTAAAATGACTTATTTCAAATCCAACCCTTCTGAGCTTGCCAAAACGGTTTACAATTAGAAAAAAAATAATAATAATCAGAACTATGTCTTGTAGATGCTGCCTTTTCACACTGAGCTTCGGTAGCACTCCTATTTTTTGAGATAAAAAGTTCACAGTTTCATCAGTGGTTTAAACCACTAACTTTAACTGTCAGCCCTGACACTGGGCAACAGAGGAAATAAAAAAGTGGCAAGCAGATGATTGCTAATTATCCTTTCACTTACAAAGTTTGAATAGAGCTGCCTGTGTTTGAACACAAAGGTGGCTTGCAATTAGGACACATTCAACTCCAAATGCACTGCAACCCCTTCTTTACTGTGCTTGAAGCTGATACAAAACAATACCTCAACACCAATTCTACTTGGTGCCTGTAATTTTCTTGAGTACTGTGTATGTTAGTCACAGATGTATCTTAAAAGCTGTAATTGTCCCCCAAAAATGGAAAAAGCAAACACACATGGTCAACATGCTCTTTAGGGTCTGGTTCTATAAAATACTGAACATCCTTATCCTTTCAAGAAGGCATCTGAATCTTTAGAGAATTTGATATCCAATGATTTAGCCATGACAAAGCAAAGTGGCAGTGGTTACGCTTGCCCTGTCTCGATGGATGGGGTCCCTTAGAATAACCACATTTATGTGCCAGGGAAATTCTGACACTTCTTTGCTGCCTTCATTCCTGTTCCTGCTCCCTGAATTAGAATAAAATAACCTCCTATATCAAATTTTCATATGATGAAAAATTCTAAAACCCTTAGACTAATTTTTTGAGATTACAATTGACCATTTTTAAATTTTGTCAGATATTTCTCCTGAAAACGTAATGCGTCTGAAATCAGGATTGTTTCTACAAAAAAGTTTTGTTTCACAAACATCTTATTTCGTCGGGATACATTTGTATTCAAAGGAACTTTAGATAACTTAACAACTTAACAACTTTAAATAACGTAGAGATTGCGCCAGACTTCAGCCTTTTCCTGATCCTCGCCACTGTGCCAGGCTTTATCTTAAAAAAGCTCTGAAGCACTTCTCCATTCCTAACATTGGACAACCCCTTTTATTCAGTTTTTAAGAGATCTTTTTTTTCCCTTCCCAATGAATTCTTAAAACTGAAAGAATCTCTGCTCTGCCTGTACAAATTCTGACCTGTATCTCCCTGCGACAGTCAAACTTAACATTTGCAGGTTCCAAATCCATTCACATCTCAGTCTCTGGGGTCAAAGAGCCTCCAACATCTGGGAAGCACTGGCATGCATCAGACTTGAGTGGGCAGGACCGAGCCTAACACATACCCAGCCAGACCTAGACAGAGGATCATCAAAAGTGGTATGTAGATTATCAACACAATATAAATGAGATTTATTGGAAGCTGTGGAGAAGATAGAAGTTAGTAGGCGAGAGGGGACTGAAGGAGCGGGGAGAAGGTGAAAGGAAGAGAGAGACGAGTGCCTTTTATTTCCGGTGTAGTTTGGGTAGGAATGACTTAGGTAAAGGTGCCAAAACTGAGCTACTGATTGATGCATCCAGCTAACAGAAATAGTGTGTGGTACTGTGCAACTGGCCAAATTCCCCAAGTGGGAGCCAACACAATTTGTGCGCAAGACTGAAGTCATGTCTGAAGTTGAAGGGAAGAAAAAGCATCTGCTTTTAATAGGAGTCCACTCTCCCCAAACAAGTTTTTCTTTTTGATGCTGTAAATTGTGCAAACATTAAAAAAGGTAGTGTGAGCTGTAAAATACATGTTTAATTAATAATAGTGATTAAATGCTACATTTTCTGAAAAATGAGACATTTAGCAAAAAATATGATCATTATTTCAAAGCGAAGCCGTTTACACACAGTAGTTTAGCATGTGAAGTGTCACCACATTGCTATCTCCAGTAGAAGTCTTCCTCTTCCACATTTGCTTCCCAGCCTCCTGCTGTTCAGCCCTGTTCTTCTCTGACTGTGGCCAAGTGGTTTTAACAACAACATGAGAAATGGGAAAGGCAGTCCAGAATGTGCCAGAAATATTTAAGAAACAGGAGAGAGAAGAGAGAGGGTAAGAAAGTGTCTTACCACCAAAGCACGCAGTGATTTAAGCTGCTCTTTAGCTCGATTCTGTAAGTCCTCTACCTGAGAGCATGACAGACTTGCACAGGGCAGCGGCTTTGAAGCTTCAGGCTTTATGAATGCAGTGCTGACGCGTCTGAGCCCATTATCCTAAATACTTGATACTGATAAAATCTACTAATATTTCACTGCTTCCGCCTTTCAGCTCAAACTCAAAAATCCCAACAATACTAAAGGTACTTGTAGAATTTATACAACACAACATCTTAAAAGTCCCATTCTGCATCAAAACTGTTTGATGGGGAACAAGTTTTCTCAGCTCACCACTGAGGAAAGTGTTGACTGCCTACAAACTCCGCTTGTATTTCAGGAAGATCACAGTGCTTTCCACATAAATAAAAAGCAAGAGCATCCCTTGTTGTGGTGGGTTTTAAGACCGACAATTTCAAAGATCGAGTGAAAAGTGATTGAACTCAGAACACTGAAGTCAGCATTTTCTATTTTCTTCTTGATATTTTCTCTTTCGTGCCACTTGGTTTGTACCTGAGAAAAAATAACTTCTGCATCTGTTAAATGTAGCAACATGCTAGGTAAAATGCTGGGGGAGGGGGGAGGGAGAAGAAAACAAAAAAGAAAAGATGAAGATATCTTTGCCTTATGCTAAAGCATATTCAATGAGAACTACTAAAAATTCACAGGCAAGACTAATACTGGTGTTACTGAAAACTGAAATCCTACAGGATTTCTGGCACTGAAAAGATTATGACTTCAAAAAGAAAAAATAAATAAAAATGTAAGCTCTTCACCAATCTTTGAAAAACCTGCCAACTATCCCCAGCCCTTTGACCTTAAATAGTGCCTGCTTTTTCACGAAATAATGGCAAAAAGAACAGGAGGCAGGGGGTGGAGAAGAAAGATAAATGATTTATGCTAATAATGGATTTGACTGATGAAACGTTTAGGTTTTAAAACCAAAACAAATGCTTTTTTGGAACAAGCTGTTTACATTCAGCATGACGAGGAGTAAAAAGTTTTCTTCAGCTTCTCTTTAGATGACTTCTTCAGGCTTCATACTGGAGGTGCGGTCTGATATTAAATGGTTACTTGCTAGAAGCCACACATCAGCAGGACGTGC
>NW_009647763.1:3894150-3895459 GCF_000708025.1 Charadrius vociferus | reverse complement strand
AAGTGCTAAATGCCAAAGGGCCTTGAGAAACTAGAACACACACAGTAGCAAAATGCTGAACAGATCACAAAGTCAGCTGCTGATTACTTGCTGCAAAACGTGCATTAAATCATATGCTGCGAATGTTTGCCGTCTGATTTCTACTTAGCCAACCATGAAGATTATTACCACATTTAGAAAATACTTTTTTTTTTTTTTTAAATCCTGAGCGTGAGTCTGAATATTTGATTGTAAAGTTGTTGTTCCAGGAACTGGGTCATGTGTAAATGACACATAGTATACATGGTTTGCATTTGTAAACCATAGCGTTCCCAGTGTTCCCCCTTTCACATGTAATCAGGCTGGGCTAATACCAAGAACCTACCCCATTTATTCTGCAAGAGTTGGTGTGGAATAATTACTTTTTGTCCAATATAAAACAGGCAGATTCTTATTCCATATGCATTATGGCATAAACTCATATTAGAAATGGCTGACTGTATTCTGGCACACACTTCTTCCCTCCATGCTCATCTAATCTTATAAACTAAACCAGTTTTCAGGCAGACTTAAACTTTGTCGATGTATGCAGTACAAAATGTTGTAAGATTCCTGGATTTTTCCTCAGCACCATTCTGAAACTACACGTTACATATAAAGATGACCAGAATGGGATTTAACATTATGGGACGATGGTCTAAGCATGTTTCCAGATTATTGCAAAGAAGTAGATGCTTCAATTTTATAAGCACATGTCAAATTGCATATGGTTATGCTTGCTGCCTCTTCCTGAGAGTTTAAATTTTCAAATTGATGGAAAAATATTAATGTAGACTTAGGGACAGGATGCATTGTGTCTTGCAAATGACATATTCATTTTGAGTCCAGTTTCTAAATCCCCTTAAAATGATTATTTTTCTTAACTTCTACTATAGTTTTCTACCCCAAATTGTCTGCCTTAGGCTTCTTACAAAATTCTGTACTTTGATTTATGTTGTAAACAAGTCCTGCTTGATACAATGGAGAATCGTGTTTTCCCATAACTCCCGTATTTTCATATAATGTGCCAAAACCAGCTGCTTTACTTATGAGCGTTCTTCCACATCATAAGGCTGCTCCCTCCTCACCCCCAGACAATGAGTGAAAAACACCATCTTTCTAACCGCCCTCTCAAAGCACATCTGATGTCTTCTTCACAAACACTGAACTCAACTCCCATAGACCTTGGTAGGACCCTTGCTTGGTGCATAGAGAAATTAGACCCAAGAAACTGGACTCTGTAGCCATTTGGGGAAATAAGAGTACAAGTGTAGAGGGAAATACAAGCAAA
>NW_009647763.1:3889775-3894132 GCF_000708025.1 Charadrius vociferus | reverse complement strand
TGCCCCCAACCAAGTCAATGTCTAGAGTAAGAGTATTTTGGGTTTCAGTCTTTCTAAATTCTCAAATACCTTCAGCTGTCAAAAACATTTCCTTTGCGTCAGCCAGAAAGTTTGTCTGTTAAGAAGAGAATCTGACAGTTGTTAAGCTTGCAAAGTGGAGCACTCTAATCATGAAAAGCTCAAATAAGTCCAAAAAGCATCAATTTTCTTCCCATCCAACATCAGACACTCTGATGCTCTGATCACCACATGAAAGGTTCCCCAGTTTTTCACTTAACTGGGGGATTTTAAGCCATCTTTTCACACACCCTCTTCTGGAGTCAGCAGCAGATTGCATCGTAGTTGGTACTCCTTATATTTTTGAATAAATTAACCAATGAAGTACCAGTTTGCTAGCGAGAAGTTCCCAAAATAATCCTGGGATGTCCAAGTTTTGAGGCAGGACTGTGATTTGGACTCAGCCTTTCACCTTCTGCCACAACCCAACATCTAAGGCATAGCTTGAGGTATTGATGAATTGCTGTCTGAATTTTCAGGGAGTTTTTTTCCCCTATGCCATCAGACAGGCATGAAAAAAAGCATGAAAGGAATGGAAACATGCGTGAGTAGCTCACCTCTCTACCTGAAAGGTGCACTTCTCAGCAGTGGAAAAAATTATCTGAAACTTCTACTTCTTGCTAAAGAGTAAGATCTCGAGAGGAACTGCAATAATATGACAGTGTCGATCCCAGAGTGGAGAAATGGGTGTTTTTTTGACTTCTGGTCTGAGCCGTAAAGTTCCCTTTTCACCAAGATGTACCTCACCACAAACCTCACCAACTTCGGAACAAAATGCAAGGCTGCAGTATAGCAAAAACCGCAACACTAAAAAGAGAGCAAACTGAAAACTGTCTACGTGGACAGGCAGATAAAGGACAGGCACCTCAGTAGCTGAGTTTGGTGACTGAGGGCTGTCACGAACAGAACTGCCAGTGCTGCTTCGCAAGTGGAGCACTAAGGCAGCTGATATGAAACGGCAACCTCCCCCTCCACCCTGCACCCCGGGGCTCACCACTCACGCTGAGAGCTGCCCTCAGCCCCATAGGCACCAAATCTAGATTTTTGAGAAGTTCTGGGAAAGCACTTGAACAGGGTCTTTGTTTCAGAGGCAGTTCAGTCCCCATCTATGCTGGGCAAATCAAGAAACTTGGCTAACTTGATCCACCTTTAAGGTGGGTTTAAATCTCGTCACTAAACATGGAAGGCTGCTTGAAGGTATGTAATTCAAGCAGCTTTCTTCAAGTGGCTCTAGTGTTGCTCTGAAACTTTAGGAGAATGTATTTTGCTTCACCAGCCTCCTTGAGATGCTCTAGCAAACCAGCCAGTTGTCAAGTGGGGCATACCATGATGTTGAAGCGACACACAGGCTATGCCTGCCACAGAGGCTCTGGACTTCACTGACATTGCACTTTTTAAGGGTCTAAATCGAAAGTCTAGACCATGTCACCCTTACTCAGGATGTGTATCACCTTATTCTTCACAGAGTCTTACCAGAAGAAAGAGTTGGAAGGCAAAGGACTGATATAACGACTGGTGAGGTGACAGCCCAGAAAGGGAAGTTAAGTAATCTACCACTGACCCTAAAAGAAAAGGACAGCTTCAAGAAGAAAAACCTGAAAATACCCTGTCCTCACAAACTGGACTGCAGCTGATGAAGTGAGATGCTGTAAAGCGACACCAGGAAGTTGGTACTTTCAGCATTCGGTAACAGCAGAGGAAGGAGTGGGGGGAAGAAAGCACAGGCAGCATGAACATGGGGACCACCCGACCAGCCTCACTCTACTATCGAGATACATACAGTACTGACCTGGAATAACAAAGAGATGCATTTTATGAGCCAAAGCTGCTTTTAGAAGGGCTATTATATTTCCCTTAGCTTGATGGGTCTCTACAAATACTACCTCTTACCAGATTCTGCATTAAGAACGGTAGATCAGGAGGCAGTAAAATGTACAGTAAAATACACACTGTGAACTGTCTATAGTGGTACCAGCCCATCACTGATGGAGTGTGAGGAGACAATATAGTCTTCTCAGCACAACCGGCGCTGGGGTCTAGAAAAAGAAGACAAATATGCAACAGAAACTGCAACTTGACACTTCAACAGTTGCAAGTGAATCACTCCAGGAACAGGCAGCAAGCAAACATTTTGCAAGTTATTTAAAATGCTAATTGTTCTTTTCTAAATGAAGCAGCTGGAGCACAGGTAACATCTGATGTAAATGAGTGACCTACTTTAAATTAACCAAATGGTGCAGCTAGAGCAAGAGATGGAAGCAAAAATAATAATAAGGCTCATATTGTTTCTCTAAGTGCTTCACCTTTCTGTCCTCATTACAGTTGTTCTCTAGGTTAGTGGGGGAATGAAAAAGCGGGTTATTTTAGTGGCATCTCAGTATAAAAACAATATTCTAACCACCACATTAAAAATTAAAGCGTTGCATCTTTAATGCATACTTTCCTTTTCAAAGAGGGAATCAACAGTTGTGTGGCGGCATGTAAGTATTTTTTTTGTGCCCCATGAGCAGCTGGAAAAAAATACAGGAAACAGCAATGGAGAAAATAGAGAATGAAAGAAACGATGTCAAAAAAATGAAAACCAGAGAAAGCAACTCTTGTCACTTGCTGGCAGGAAGCACATCCTCAAAATTAAAGGAAAAAAAAAAATGCAGAAGGGCAACAGGGAGGCCTAAATTTTGTGTGTAAGAAACTACAAATAAGAACACATCTTTGAGAACGCCGTCATTTTACCTCCACTGGATTTGCCAGTCTCTTATAATGAACCCAGCTCATTGTTAGTAGTCTTTGTAGTTAAGCTAGCAACCAATGTAAGCTAACATTGACATAGTCTCAATCTTGTCAATGTCTGTGGCGATCTCTCTGCATCCACATTAGGGCACTTTGTGTATACATCAAGCCGTAGCACGTTGTTCATGCGGCACTCTTCCAGATGGTGCCGAAATACACCTTGCAACCAAAAGCAGTCCTTTCTGATTTGCACAAACCACTGGAACCTCCTCCCTGTCCCAAATGTCCTTCAGCGTAACTTTTAAGTAGACACGGAAAAAAAGTAGAGCAGAAAATGGCGCAGAAAATGGGACATAGAGTTGGTTTTGCTTGCAGCTTCCAACCCCACAAGTTGAATCTACTTGCTCCTATGTGACTAAGCAAGTTTTCACTCCCTCTTTCCTCATCAGGCTGGCATAGCCATATATCTGAACTTCCCCAAGCAAATGGTCTGCTTCATCTTGAAGCTGCTCCCTGAGCAGCAAACATAAGAGGACACTGGTCCATTGCAGACCCGACCACGTGCTGAGCTGTCCTACTTGTGCTGCAGCAGAGGAGTTCGCTCAGTGCACTCTGGAGCTTCCCCGATGGCTTTTGGTTCACAGGTACCTCTGTGCAGCAGAGTGTACGAGTGCATACAAAATACCTCCATCGCCAGGGATGTATGTGCCTATAGTCTTGTTTTAGTCAGTAGAACAGGGCTGATTTGCAACCAAGCAAACACACACTTTCAAAATGTGCTTGGCAGCATGGAGACCAGAATTTCATTTTCCTTAATACCCGACCTCAGGAAACAGCCTGAGTAAAGAATAGACCAACCAAGTATGTATTTATTTTACTTTGGCCACTTTCAAATATCTGCACTGTAAACTAGGACTCTCACTTCCTCTCCTTTCACACAGCACAGCTACTCCAAATTCTGCAGGAAGCCTACTCTGTCCCCAAGGGCCAGCTGCCACCCCCAAATCATCTTGTGCACGCTTGCAACAGTTACCTCCTGAAGGAGGACGGTGGGATAGTAACTCATACGGGTTTTTTTGCCTCACCTGTTAATGAAAAACCCAAAGGATATATAAGTGCATGAAGTAAAACCCTAACACGCAATTGAAACATAATGTGTGAAGCTGCAGGACGAGGAATGTTGATTTCCCTGCAATACACCCTGAAGCCTTACGGGGGCTTTTCTGCCCTCGCAGTCAGAGATGCTTCAGTGAACGGGTGGGTACCCACGACTTTACTGGGATTCATTTAAACCTGACAACACAGGTACGAACTTGATGAACATCATCTTGTTCGTTTACTGGAGTTCATTTAAACCTGAAAACACGAGTATGAAAACCTGGGAAGCTGACAAACATCATCTTGAGGGGTAGGTAGCTCAAGCACCCCGTAAACCAGGGACCCACACTTTGGCCGCCAAGAGGTGACAGTCCCAGGTCTGGGAGGGCTGAACATGGTGTGGAGGAGGATGTCTTTTCCCAAATTCCCCGGTTCAGCTCAGCTCGTGGAGTGGGGGGGTGGGGGGTGAGGG
>NW_009647763.1:3886569-3889223 GCF_000708025.1 Charadrius vociferus | reverse complement strand
AAAAAAAGCGGAGCACCACTTCTGTTTTGTGTAACAGGCTGCCCTCCCTCCACCCCCGGCGTTCCCCACGTCGTCCTCCCCCTCCAAAACCGGGAGGTTGCACAAGGCATCGCACCCTTGCAGCCCAGCCGGGAGGGCGATGAGTCAAATCTTCTGCCCCCCTCTCCCCCCCGCCGACTTCTCTTAAGGTTTGGGTTGCAGGCAAGAGGCTTTTCACCAGATTTACAACCGTGTGACTCAACGTTTAGGAAGGAAGATAGTCGTCCTGCCTTTCAGATCAGAAGCGGGAGTCACACCAACTTTGGCAAAAGCAAAATCAAGCCCCGTGGTTTCATTTTCTGGTGTTTGTTTTACAGATAGGTTTTTACGACACGATTCATCTTTAAAAGGATATTTTATGTTTTCACCGCTTTTTACAGGCAACTCATTTTATATTCTGACTTGAATTAAATCCTTGCTGCCCTGAAGCCACCGGCACAATAGCAAAAATAGACAGCACTTTACTCTATTTTTAATGCATCCAGGGGCCCATTATCTAGCTATCAAATATGAAAGTCCCGTTCAGACTGTATGAAAACATTTTAGCATCTACTGCTAGCATCAAAGCCTATTGAGCCTGAAAAGTGTCCATGTGAAACTAAGCTTCTTGCTTCCCAGCAAGCAACCCAGCGCCCTCCTCTCAACGCCAAGCCCCACGCAGCTCCCCAGGCACGGTGGTTTTGTAGTCTTCCCGGCAGGCGTACGGCTCAGGCACCCTTCCCCATTCTCCAAGCAATCGATCTTGTACATGAGTCTCGTATGTCAGCCATTAGTCAGGTCAAAAGGTCTTCTCTGCTCAGCATCTCCCAGGGAATTGCCTTCATTATTTCCTCTCCTTCCTCCCTCCGCTGACAGACCAGGCTGCTCCTTCCCAAGCTGCAGAGAGCTTTCCCAATGGGACTGTGCTGCCAGAGTGAGAAGCGGGGGCTTCTCCTCGTGGGGCGCAGCAGTGAACCCCACCCTTACAGACCTTCCTGCAGGGGCCGGGTGGCTCCAGCGTCACCCAGGCGAGCACACTGTACCCAGGTTTAGAGAGCTTCCTGCAGTCGCACACATCCGTCTTGCGTTGTTCACAAAGTCTTACAAGGTACTATTTTTATTATTTACCCTTTGCAGCTTGCATCATTACAGATGTGACTGTGCACTGAGGACCTTTTCCCTCACTGGAGATTTCAGTAGCTGTGCCTGTGTGGGCTGGTGACATTTTCTGAACCTGTTTACAACTTAATCAGGAGAGTACTCATGACTGCTATTTACCGAACTGTTTTCTACTTTTTTTTTTTAAAAAAATAATAATTTAAAGGATGTGATAAAGTTCATTAAATGAAACACTGTTCCTGCTCAAAATTCCCACCAAAGTCGATGGCAGGTCACTGATATCAATGGGCTTTGGGTCAGACCCCTGAGCTTCTTAAAATCATTTTCCCTTCAAAGCATTTCAAGCCACAGAGCAGTTGTAACTTTGGTGTGCTCTACAGAATAAGCTTCAGAGAATCTCCTTCAAAATTCCCACCTAAGGAGCCACTCGGTGTCTGTAATCCCTTGGTGTGATCAAAAAGCAAAGGAGAACATGAAGAAATCTAAAGATAAACTAGAAAAGATACCATAGCAAGAGGTCAAAGGCATTTAAGAATTCCTTTTGAGAAGCAAAGTGACATCTAAAAGGGTGAAGGTAAAAGACGACATAGAGAAAGTAGGTCAACATTGAATGTAAAAGAAATATGAAGAGGCTCCTATTGTGGTATCAAAGTGCTTTTGTAAATCAGAGTAATGTGAATAGTCAGTCAGAAAGAATGATACCATGGAAGTCTCAATGTTTTTTATCAGCCTGTGACTTAATATACTTGTCAAGGTATACAAATGAACAGTAAAAAGTTATGTACTTCCCATTTTCACAGCCCTTTAGATATTTTTTGGATGAAATGTAACAGCTGTGGTTAATGGCTCTGGAAACCGAAGTTCCGTTTCCATAGAACAGTGGTAAAGTATACATCCTTCCCAGGTGGAGGCAGATTAATTCAGTTGTCTGCTCATTCATTTTTGACTGTTCTGATGAGGTTGCCAAAGAAATTTCCATTTGCGGGCATGATTTTGGAAAGTTAGTACCTGCTGCTTAAACCCAACTGTTTCACAAGGGCCATGCTATGGCCAGCTAGGGCAAGATGCAAAAATACGCAACTTGGGCATTGGTAAAGACAGGAGAAGCACCAGCGCAGGCAACAACGATGCTGGAAGATCCATCTCTGAACGCACGGGTCTGTCGCCCACCGCCCGACATGCGAAGCGTCACCTGCTGGAGCGAGGCACCTTCACCACCGGCTTTCTCCGAAGCCATTCCAATGCTGAAGGACACATCTACTACACATCTACTTCGCAGGCTTTGGACCACTGCTCTACTTTGGCAGCCACCGTGTACTGGATGGCTGGAAGGAGCTGCACAGCCATGACCAGTACACCCTGTGTCCTGCTAGGGAAGGGAAGGGAAGGGAAGGGAAGGGAAGGGAAGGGAAGGGAAGGGCAAACCCGGATGCCTTCAGGGGCAGGCGGCAGGGGCTGACAGCGTTTCGGCCGGGGGGCGGCGGGCAGAGCCCCAGCCCGCCTTGCGGCCCGGCCCC
>NW_009647763.1:3854130-3886152 GCF_000708025.1 Charadrius vociferus | reverse complement strand
GGCACCCGGCAGCCCCCTCAAGGCCCCGGGCGCTGTGGGGCAGGTGGGAGGGTTGCACCGACATTGCTGCTGCTGCCGCCGGTTCTACCAGCGATGTGAGGGTTTGGTTGGAGAGCAGCTCTTTGGGCAGGTGGGGGTCGGTTTGGTGCGTCCCACCCCCAAAAGCGATGGTTTGGTGTAAAGCCCCTTTGCAGACTGACGCTGGAGCTGAGGCGTGTGGGAAAAGGCGTAAACCCGCCCGAGGCCGGTCAGGGAGACCATGGACTTTATGGCGCCGTTTATGAAGGAAGCAGAGGTTGATGTGCTTCTGGTACGTGTGACCATCTCTCTGCCCAGCCCTAAAACTCTTCCGAGTGTGTTGGCGAACGTTAACCGAGTTAAGCAGAGGATTCGTAGTGCTGAGAGATGTGCTTTCCGCAGCGCTGGTGAAGGCGGCGGTTGGTTGAGTGGCAGAGGGAGGCCTCAGGGCCGCGATGAAGGGGTGGGTGAAGGAGCTGAAGGGGTGGGTGAAGGAGCGCTCCCCCGGCCCCGTGGGGATGGGCACTGGGCGCTGGGGATCTGCCAGCCGGCGGAGGAGCCGTGAGCAGCTCTTGCCAGAGCGCTGTGGCACTCTCTGTGGGGAAGGCAGGAGTCCATCGCTCCCTCCATCCCGACCCTTGTGTGGCAAACTGCCTGCAGTTTTCTTGCGCACATTTTGTGCTGTTGATGGGTTTCTTCTTACTATTTTTATTAAAGAGTACGTTCTGCTTAAAAAAACATAACGCTCCGATCCTTCCAATAATTTTAATTCAAAGGCTAAATAAAACCTTTGGTTTGTGAGTTTTCACTAGTCCAGGCCAGGCTGTAAGCATTTTCTTTTGCTATCTTCTTTACATGTTCTACCAAATACTTCCTGTATGACTTAAAGCAAGTCACATTATCATTTACAATATGAAGATAACAGCAGCTCTGTGGCAGAGCTATGGTAAATCTTAGATGCAATATTTGTGTAACAAACCAACATCGATGTAAACAAACAACCATTTTCTGACAATATTTAGTCTGTTCTTTTCAGAGTTATGTTCAAGGGTTTCATAAGGTTTTTTAATTCTGTTTACTAATAAATTGCTTTTCTGGTGGGGGTGGGAAGGAAGCTAGCTTTGGGTTCAAGCCTTACTCTGGGAGCTGTGTTCCGATAGTGGTGCACAGCTTCAGGATCAAGTGTTTGGTTTTTGTTGTTGTTCTGAAAAGACCCCAAAACACACTAATGTAAGTTGATGAAGTTGTTTTTTATATTACTGTAACCTTCCATCCTTAGGCACGTGTGGGTTTGGAGCTGCCTCAGGGCCTTCTTGGAAGCATGTGTAGTCAGATGATTGAGATCCTGTGTTAGCAGCTTCAAATAGATGATAAACTTTCGTATCACCCAGCCCGTCCTCCTTCCCTCAGAGCTGCGCAACCTTGGTCAGGATGTTTGTACGATCTAATCATGTCAGAGTAGAAGCGCTTACGTTAGCAAACCATGCAACAAAGGGAGAGAAGCAAGGATCTTACCTGTTTCATTATGCAATTACACACTTTAAAATCAGAGTTGGTGGTGGGGTTTTTTTTCAAGGCTCTTTGAATGAAGAAGGCTGTCTCAGCTTCTTTCTTCTAGAATTTTTTCCCTGTTGGCTGCCAGAGGTCATGTTTGTTTATGCTGAAGTCTGTTTGGGAAGGTTATGACAATATTACTGTGGTCTTACAGAACTGAGGTCAGAGTCCAGCTCAGGACAGGGGAGAGAAACACATTTCGAACATTCAGATTCTGGCCTGTTTTATTCCTTTGCTTGCAATTTGTTTTCATTTATGTCTAAATTTGCCAACAGGATTTTTGATGCTTGGCTTCATTCATAGAAAGGTGAATGCTTTCAGGCCCTTTTCCTGTAACTATTAGCAGTCACAACATATGTTGTCATTAGAAGGTCTCCAGCAATAAGGCTGTTCATGCAGTAAAGACTGTTGTGTGCTGTTTCAGAAGCTCCTCTTTCATTGCCAGCTAGGAGAGGGATGGAGCAGGTTGAAAATAAATAGTGCTGTATTGGTGATTTAGGATCTGTGCCCATGATGAGGGTGAAAGACCACCCTAAGACCGTAGAGTAGAGCTCCAAGCCTTGCTGGGGAGTACACCAGTTGGAATAGTGACGGTAGTGATGACTGTCATGGGGAAGCACAGGATAGAAACTGTCCCTGTCTTTGCCAGTTGGAATGCAAAAAGAGATCATCAGCTTGTTTTTCATTCTAGTTCCTAAATCTGTGTGCACTGGTAGGTAGGTAGATGTGTGCCTGCATGCTAGAGCCTGTGACTGAGGTGCATTTTTAAGTGTGTGTGGGTCTTGCAGAGGCAGATTGTTGTTGTAGGATGCCTTTGCTTCAGAGCCCCAGCTGTGTAGCAGCTGCAGCCACAGCTCAGTCTTGCTCTGGGACCGTAGGCATCCGCTCACACATCTGGTCACACAGCTGCATTTGGCACAGAGGACTCTGGACCAGCAGAGAGGTGAAGCTGTTGGTCCGCGTATTTGTGGGTTGCAGAAATTGCAGTGTGGGGGGCAGAGCAGAGATGCCTGATGGCTGATGTGTGAGACTTCAGGAGGGTGGATCACGTTAGACCAGCAAAAGTGCATTCCTTGTGCCAGCTGAGCTGCGTACATAGACGGTCTGCTTGTGCTCTCTAGTACAGTTATGGGATTTGGATACTGAACAAGACTGCTGTTCTTTCATTCTCAAAGTGTAGCTGCTTTGTGACATTGCTTGACATGAAATCCCGGGACCTTTCCAAAATAGTGCCTGAGAGATGTAGAGCATCGGGAAAGAGGACAGAGAAAAGGAAATATTTGATAATTAATACTACTCTGAAGCAGTTATGTCTTACTGCCAGTGTCATGTACCTCCAATGCATGTGCCTCTCAGTGTGAACACAAATAGGAGCTGATGATTTCAATTCTCCTTTCCTTGTCTAAAAATGCACCAGCAGACATGTTTTGCTCTATATTTTCTAGGTGGTACTGGCAGAAGGAAAAGAGAGAGCCTTATGTGAAATTTATGGAGGCAAATTATCCACCTGGGTTCAGTTATGAAGATTTTGGGCCAATGTTTACAGCAGAATTCTTTGATCCCAACCAGTGGGCAGATATTCTGAAGGCTTCCGGTGCAAAATATGTTGTCTTAACTTCAAAACATCATGAAGGTAAGTGGAAGGTTTGTGAATGTTAGTAATTGTTGCATTTCTGTCAACAGAAGAAAAATCCAGGTGACTTTCCTGCCTGCTGAGAGAGATAGAGAAAGCCAGGCAGCCTTACCTGCCCCAACCCAGCCAAAGAGGAAACAAACCACCCAAGAAATGTGCATGTGTTTTTCTGGCTATTACACAAAAGCTGTGGCCACGAAGCTTACGTAGGAGGAAAAATAGATTGTGCCATTGTTCTCTTGCTGTAGGTAAGACAGCCTGAAGTGGTGGGGGTAGCTGAACTTCCAGCAGTAACCGTAATTTATTTTTTATTGTTGTGCAATTTATCGCTCAAGGAACCACAAAAGTGAATTCCACACCATTTAACATATGGAGAGCTGCTGCGTACAGGCAGTTAATGAGCTGCATAGGCTTCTCCAAGGAATTTAGGAGTATGTTCCAGGAGTCAACTTCAGAGTTAGAAATATACACAGGGTATAGCTAGCTGTTCCTGATGCAGTGCATAGAAGCCAAAACCTTGAACCAAGTCTGTAACTTCACAGGCACGATTGATTTTTGGCACTGTAAATGTAAAATGCTTTGCAGAGAAAAGTAAAGAAAAAGAAAGTGGTCGGAAGGAAATACAGTAGCAAAGAAAGTACAAAATACTAAGATGCAGTATGACAGTACATTTAGTGAACGCTGTTGGTCTTTGGGGAGGTGTGAGTTCAAGACTGGCAACTTGTAACTTCTGAATTTTAATCTCAGCTCTGACACACATAAAATCTTGATCTTGGTGATGCCCATGGCGTAATTCCCAGTGACTTCAAAAGAACCATGATTCATTTAGTCTGCCCTGTAGCCTTGGGCATGAATTTTTAGGTTGTTTGTCTAGTCTATACAATTACATGTATCCAGTTCACAAAAACAGTGCAAAATTTATTAGGCAATGAGTATAATGCAGTTTGAAGGTGAGAGTGGAGCTCCTCTGGCAGTGGTCTAAGTCTGCAGTGCAGTAGTACTTGTAAGTGTTTGTGCTGGATTGCTGGATGTCTGAAACGTTAAATCCCTTCTGATATTTAATGCTGATATTCTAAAAGCTGTTCCAGTAGTTTTTGCACACTGCTTATATATGGGTACCAACTACTTGATTGAGCTATTACAAATGTCAGGACAAATGAAAAGTGAACGTTTGCGTAAGATCTAAACAGAAGGAAGGGAGAATAGTCTGAATACAAATGATAGCTTGTGCATTCTGCAACTGAGAAAGCATTTTATTTTCCAGTTGTTGAATGTGTGTTCACAGTTCACATTAGATACATTCAGTGAAAATGTAGATGCCTCAAAAGTTGCTGTATTTTTTGGTTAATTTAATGGGGGCGTATGAATGAAGTGAATAATTAAGGAGAAGAAATAATTATCCTAAGCAGTACAGAACTGGAAAGTTGAATGTTTTACATATATACAAATATAAATGCATATGTGTGTGAATAAAAAAACACATAAACGTATCTGGCATAATGTTCTGATGTTATGACTAGTGTCGTCATGCATAAACAGATTATAGGCATACTCTATGCCATGATAACAATATTATTACACAGATGATTTTTATATCTGGTTTTTGCAACAGGCTTGCAAACTACTTTCCAGAAGGAGGAACTATAACTTCCCCTCTTCTGCTTCCCTTTCTTATCCTTCGATTTTTCTCTTTTCAGGCTTTACTTTGTGGGGGTCCAAATATTCTTGGAACTGGAATGCTGTTGATGTGGGACCAAAACGAGATCTTGTGGCTGAACTAGCAACGTCTGTTAGAAATAGGACTGACTTGCATTTTGGGTTATATCACTCCCTGTTTGAATGGTTTAATCCTCTCTTTCTTGAGGATGCCGCCAATGTCTTTAAGACAAGAAAGTTCCCAACCAGTAAATCATTACCAGAACTCTATGAAATTGTGACCAAGTACCAACCAGAAATAATTTGGTCTGATGGGAATGGAAATGCACCAGATACTTACTGGAATAGCACTGGTTTCTTGGCTTGGCTGTATAATGACAGGTACATAATGATGCTGGTTTAGCTCCTTATCTGAAATTCTGCTCTATGTCTAGTTTGTCTCATTTTCCGTATGTTTTGTGGAACCTGTTACACCTTACTTATGAGGACTTAACTAAATATTATTTTTCCTGAAATACGGAATCCGTGTCTTCCCCTAGAACTATCAAAGCTTGCTTTAGAAAAAGACTACTTCATGCTTTTTTAACCAAATTTGCAAATTAATCAGTTAAAATCGTATTGGCTATGCTACCTAATCATATTCTTCCCTAAGTATTGTCTACTGCACAGACAAACAGGATAGCAGGATAATTTGAGAATATGGGTACCTTGTTGTCATTGCAGACTGAACATCTGGCAGTGGATGTGAAGTGCAGGCTGCTTTCTGGCAGGCCTCCTGTGAAAGTCTGCAGCATATTTCCCTAAGAAATGCCGATCTGGACCTATTACTGGGAAAGGATGAGAACAGGATTCCTGAAATTGCACTTAATCTAATTGTAATAAAGTCATAGTACAGAAGTCATCCTAAATGTTAGTTTCTGGGAGGGGTGTGTGTGGGAAGGGCTTACACTGGCTGTGGCTGCGTTTTTTAGAATAAATACCTTAAATCTTCTCTGTTTCTAGTCCAGTTCGGGACACAGTTGTGACCAATGACCGCTGGGGAGTTGGCAGCATCTGTACGCACGGCGGCTTCTACACTTGCAGTGACCGGTATAACCCTGGACACCTCCTGCCTCACAAGTGGGAGAACTGTATGACTATTGACAAGAGGTCGTGGGGGTACAGGAGGAACGCACAGCTTGACGATTACCTCACAATCGAGGACTTGGTGAAGGTACAGTGGGACAAAGGAGTTGCCTGGAACTTCTGATTCTCCCTCCTGATTATTATATTATGCTGTATAACATTTAAATTATGTATCTATTTTAATAAATATTATTTTAATTGATTAATGAATCAAAGAAATAATAAATCACTTTGTTCCTTTGCAGCCTAACGTTAGCAGGATGGAATATCTGTGTAATTCTTACTAATTTTATAGAAATGACTAAGAGAAAAATTATCTAGTAAAAATTCAGTCAGTTTCTTAGAAGTTGTGTTCCCTGTGAGCCAAAGGCTGGTCTGGATAGACTCATAATTACCTTTTCTACTAAGTTTTTCTAGTGACTGCACCTTGAAGTTGACGAGAAGCAGTTTCACAGTTCCTGTTTAGGAACTCCTGATTGAAGGCTACATCTTTTCCCCCTTCTAGCTAGAAACAGTTTCTAAGTCTTAATAGTCTTTTTGCCTTGTAATGAGAAGCTTTCTGTTCATCCCACTTCATTTAAAGAAAAAAACCAACACGTTTATTACAGACAGAGAGATAAACCCTAGCAGGTGCTAGTGTTTCTAGTTTTTCTCTTGTGTAGAGAAATCATCTATATGTTCCATCAGGAAAACCCTCATGAAATTCCTGCAGAAGTTGAAATGTTAGAAAGTTGTAGGATCTGATTCTAATGTCAGACATATTGGTGCAAAAATGTATTTTTGGCCTGTTTTCTGCCATATAAATTGACAGCAGAGCTTTCTTTTCTGCAAGTTTAAATTTTGTATGGACTGTTGGGGTGTCCCCCAGAATCTAAACATGCAGCAGTAACATAACTCGTTCAGTTCATTGTTCTGAAGCAGCGTGCCTGGCTTTAGAAATAGCTTCAAATACATGATTTCATTAGCCGTAACCATATGTTCTGTGTGTGTGTTTAAAAACATTTCAGCAACTTGTAGAAACAGTGTCTTGCGGAGGAAATCTCCTGATGAATATTGGGCCCACTCACGATGGTCGCATCGCTGTTATATTTGAGGAGCGCCTGAGGCAGATGGGTGCCTGGCTGAAAGTCAACGGAGAAGCCATCTATGGAACGAAACCATGGAGAGCACAAAATGACACGGTGACATCAGAAGTGTGGTAAGGCTGCTGAGTCAGCGTAGGCTGCGTAAAGCAGCAGCAGCATATGTGAAATTTTGAGATTCTTAATGACTTGATGCTACGGCAATCACCAGCTTAGTTTGTATGCTGTGAAGAAATTAACTCATGTCAGTGTAAGGAACTGCACATAAAAGTGTGTATAAAACTGTAGGTAGACAATGGATGTCAGAGACCGTAGTTTTGGGATGATGCTGAGGCTGAAGGGAAGGTTGCCAGTATTTCCTTATGGACCTTGTGCTTTGTAGTGTAGCTGGCAACAGAAACTAGAAAAAAAATATAAATCTGGAAATACAAAACTGCTATGAAGTCTTTTTCTGTATAAAGGAATACTTGGTGTCACTGTTTAGAGAGAAGGAGAGAAAGAAAATAGAAATCAGTCTAGCATAGTCTGCATTTCTTTTTAAGGTAAAAACGCGTGGAACGGTAACAGCAATTGTTTGGTCACTAAATTCAGCCAGTCTCTGGACTCTCCTCTGCCTTTGTGCCTCGTGGCTGCTGTAACACCTCAGTGATCCATCAGGTTTTTGGTATTGACCCTCGTCTCTGCCACAGTGGGCCTTTTGACTCCTGTTCCCACTAAGATTTGGGTAACCGGCTTTAGCCTTGAAATGCTGATCTGTTGACTGTTCGGTAAAACCCCTTCCAAGAGCAATAAAAAAATTGTAACTAAATGAAGGAAGGAGGGAGGAATTTTTCAAGCATATGCCACAAGATTTCCAAGGATGTACTGTAGATAAACGTCTGCTGAAATTCAATTTTTAAAAAAACTAGCTATGCAAGGTGGAAACTCTATTGTCACACATACACTTTTTAAATTTTTTTAGTGGAATGTCTGTATGTTTTTGTGTAGATGTGAATTACCATATTTTTCTGAATATTTCCCATAATTAATGATTCCCCCTTCCCTGCAAGTACCTCCTTCCTACATGGCTGAGCAGCAGTGAGTTACTATGTGCTTGCTAAAGTTACTGCAGATGTTTACCTCTAAATTCAGTTCTTCAATAGTCTGTATTACCTCTAGTTTGTTGGACCGTTATGTTCAAGGAACAGTACTTTATTAAAGGGTATAAATTGTCTAAAAATAGGGTTATATGTGTGAAAATGTAATTAATGCCAACCTGTCAAATGCATTTTTTCCAGTATTGAAAGCACTCTATCTATCACTTTGGAAAATTTACAAGGAAGAACTGACATGCCTTTCTGTTCCCCATGTCCAACCAGGTACACTTTCAGCCCTAAAGAAGACAAAGTCAATGCTATCTTCCTTAACTGGCCAGTCTCTGGGACGCTGGAACTTGGTGAGCCGCAGGCCAAGCTTGGAGAAACACAGGTAAAAGACACCCCCCGACACATCCCCACTCCCCCCTTCCCCTTAAGAAAAGTGAGGCTTTTAACACACAGCACAAGAAATGAGCATACTCTGAAGGAGAACACCTCTAGGATTTGTCACGTTCCATCAGTGTTTATTTTAGTTTCTGGCATCTTTGGGAATGCATAGCTCCAAGGACAGAGCATGTTGGAAGAGACCCAGCAAAATGTTTGGTTTTGTTCTGGGACCTCCTTGTCATAGTCCTCCCAGTGGGATGTTTCTTCTCCAACAAAGTTAGACTGAATTGTTGCTGGGATATGTTTTAGCTTGCAAACTAAGGATCATAAAAAGAGGCCAAGCAGCAGGAAAAAAAAACCCTGCCGCCCCTCCCGTTTCCTGTGTAGACTCTAACTCAGCATGACCTTTCTTTATAAATATCCATCCTCATGACTTTGGTGATATTGTAATTGCTGTAATGGTGCAGTAGTTTCAAGTCAAAGCCTTGCACCAAGGGAAAGCACACAGAGGTTTTCGTTGCCGAGGTATGCTAAATAGTAAGTCAGCGTGACCCTAGATGTGTGTCTCGGAGCAAGCGGTGGTCAGAAGTTGAGGACACTGATGCCACAACTACATCAGCAAGTAGCGTAACCTGGGGGAAGCAGATTTATAGAGCAGAACAGCTGGTGCTCAGGACTTGACATCCACGTGGTGCGTTTAAGGTGAGCATTCACTTTGGCTTAGCTCTGTCCTGGTCTCATGCATTGGATGTCTGCTAGCTGCTGAAATTCATTAAGTGTGTTTCTGGACTGTCTCTTTAGGTCTAGTTCCATAGGAAAATAATCTAACTAGTGCAAGACAGCTCTGTGATAAGGAAGAAAGGGATGTTTCAGAAATTACGTAGATGCATCTTGAATTTTGTGTAGGCATCTAGACTGTATGTGCACATGAGAATAATGTTCCTCCGGGGGAGAGACTGGTCTTCAGCTGCTGCACTATTTTCTGCATTTCACCAGCTGGTATAAGTGTCTCACCATACAACCTAGTTGTGTGCTTTTAGTGGAGGGGTTCTTCAGGTCAGCTTTGTTCTGAGCTATCTGGCTGCACTCGTTGGACAAACATTGCTCGCTCAAGACTACAAGTTCCACCGTGGGAAACGGGCATTTCAGAAATAGGTGATACAGAGCTGTGTGCTGTGGTACCTGCATCCCTGCTTAGACCCAAATGCCTTCTGAAATACTTCTGAAAAGTGTTTATGTACCTTTTACAGACCTACGTACTTCTCAAGACCCAACATCACTAGCTTTATTACTTACGCATCTACTTGCAAGTATTTTTCTACTATCTTCAATCATTGTTTTAGCATTCAGTTTGTTGATAAGTGGCATTTAACTGGATAGTAAAGTAGCGATGGAACATTTTTTTGGTCAATATTGCACGCTTTAGAAAAGCACTGTTCTAATTGTAGTGTGTGTTTCTCTCCCAGGTGAAGCTGGTTGGCTACAAGGAATCACTGAAATGGGTTGCACTGGGAGAAAAGGGAATCATAGTATCTCTACCTCAATTAACTCTTCGGCAGTTGCCATGTCAGTGGGGCTGGACTTTGCAACTGACTGACGTAAACTGAGCCATACACCACTGGAGCCTCGGCTAATAGGGAGTGCTGATGTTTTCCCCAGTTTCTGGGCATCACTGGTTTTTAACTCTGATTTGTTTGACTGAGAAACAGCAATAATTTCACTTTTTAATGAAAGTTGTGCTGTTATTAAAGGATGGAATGGAATGACCCTCACATCAAATCTAGCACTTGATAGTCAAATCTCTGCATACAATTTGTTTCTTTGAACTTGTGTGAAAACTGAGCATCTACCTTGACCTCTTCACATTTTTAGTCAGTTTCTTGCCAAGTTATAAGAAGTGGGGGGGGCAGGGGGGGAGGGGAACAGACACTAAATTTTTAAAGCCATGGAAAAGAATAAAGCTAGCTCAAGCCAGTGTGCAATAGATCAGACAGCAAATCCACAGGAGTCACTTGTATACCTTCTTTAGTGCAAGAAGTTTAACTTCCACAAAACAGTACAGTAAAAACCGTCAGTTTTAGAGAAAAGAATAAACTTTTCCCAGGTGTGTTCAACTGGCAGCTGGTAAGTTTCAGCTGAGCAGGGTCATGCATCTGCAAGAATAATCTTGTCAGGAATCCATCACAAATGTGTGGAAGCAATGCATATGTACATCTTCATTTCTCATCATGAAAATCATTAATTTTACATGTTCTGACTGTTAATTCTATCCATTATTGGGATACAAGTAAAGTGGGAGGGGTTTTTTGATGTTTTGTATAATTTTACATGGTTAAGGCTGACTCTTGTTTACAGACATTGTTTTTACAGTTACCAGGGTGCCTTCTGTGGACTGTTAAACAAAACATATGCTTCAGTGACTAACTTTTTAAAAAAAGGGAAATAACCAGGAGTTGCTAGGGATCCTCAGCTGTGGCAGAGAGACAGTATTTTAAGCAGAGGGTAGATTGCATCCAACTTGAAACAATTCCCAAACTCATCATGTCCCTGTTGTAGACAGACCTGTAATGTGAAGTTTGCAAAGAGGGAGAGGTATATAACAACAAAAAGCATGAATTGTTTCAATGTAAAGAGCAAAAGTTTATTTTTCCTGAGTAATGTTAATAAGTGCAAAACTATTACTATGTAAGTTGAATTTATTCTTTCAGTTACGTCAAGATTTTAAGTACTCGGCCAAATGAGGTTATTGCCTTTCCTGCTAGGAATATTAATACACACACAAATTTTACATTAAAATATTTTATTACAATACAGACAATTGGGCTCAAAATTAATACAAATTAAGATAAAATATTTACAAGTTAATGTGTACAGTGTAGCTGTTTGAACAGCATAAACAAGAGAACTTCTAAAAATCCACATTCCTTTAGTATTAAGTAACAGAGAGAGCGCCCCTCCTCAGCCTGTTCAAAAGGAACATGTATCAGTTGGCAAAGGCTTTCTGAAGAATGAGAGACTCTTTGGAATAACATTTGTAGAGTTAAGGAAAAAAAGTTTTCCTTCATAAAAAGAAAAATTTGAGAGGAGAAGAAAGAAGCCTTACTTCATTCTGCTACTCTGTGCTATTCTTAGATCACTATCCTTAGTTTTTTCCAAAACTTACACACCCCAGGCAAATAACTTGTTATAATACTGCCACCAGGTGCCTTGCAGATGCAATAAAAATAATGAATTATGGAAGAGTTTAACCACTTTTTTAATAGAAAAGTCTTTACATACAATGATTCTTTCAACAAGAATATTTTTAATGGATGTTTGAAACAGAATTCTATTAGAACAGATATGGGTTCACTCCCACTTTTTTTCAGAATGTTCTTTCTGCTGGTCTACCACTCCTACGCCATTATAAAATTAACCCAAGTCTCATCAGTAGTCACAAGGGATTTGTTATAAATACACGATCTATTCCTATAAATGTGCAGTTCATTTCTCTAGTTGCTGAGGAGTACTAAAAGCTTCATAAACATTAGCAGCAAAATCTTTCACTTGTTCCATCATCAACAGGTCCTGGAAGAAATTTAAAGAATAAATTTGCTTAATCAAAACACATCCACCACTATTCTGGTTTAGCTGCAGTACATAATTCACCGTGTGAAAAGCACCTGTCACTCCCACACAGAGGTAACTCAAATTTCTTGCTTTAGAAAGGGTTATGGGCAGAACTGCAAGTAGAACCAAGTCAAGAGACCTTTTTGTGCATCTGCACAGTTTAGCAGAGGAAAGACACTTTAGAGAAATAGCGTATTTTTGGAAAATACAAACTTACAGAAAGATTAAGTTATGCCAGTTGTTTCTACATTGGTGTTTTTTTTTAAAGCCACAGAAGTTGAACAGAATGAAGTACGTTATTAAAAAGAAATATACAACATTAATTTCAAAATTTTACTTGGGATATTTTAAATAAGGAAGATTCTTACCTGAACAAAGTGACTGGGTGTTTCACTGCATACTGAATGAATCTGTCCATTTATTATTGGTATTATCTTGGCTAAAGGAAGACTGACACTGGAAAGACTAGAAAAAAAACCCCAAAATATTGACTTAGACCTGCTCTGACATAGTAAAGCCATTAAACTGTGATTATTACAATTCTAAATAATTACTATGCCAAAAGGAAGAGTTGAAAATCTGCAAACTGAAATGTACAGATGAACTTTTTTTTCCCCTATCAAGTCTTTAACAGAACAGCAAATTTCAGTTGGTGTTCCTATTACACACAGTTTCACACTTGCTTCTCATGTAAGAGAAATATGGTTTAGGCAGAGTCTTTACTGTGTGTATGTAAACAGTTGTTAGAAGTGTCAGTCTATTTCAAACTCTAAACCAGGCTTAGGACAGACAGCCAAACTACAACCTTTGGGATATTTTAAGTGATGTAAATAGTATATATTTAAATAAAATCATTGCTCTCAGAGCCATCAGTTATTAAAATAAACATCCATAAACCCAGTTATTATTCAAGGTTTTAATTTTCATATTCTAGAAATCATATTTCAAGGATTTGAACTCAGTTTTTGGATTTGTAGCACTCTCATGGCACTGTTTACAACCAAAGTTGACTTCAGAATAAAAGCATTTTTAAACAGTCTTCTGGGAAGAGGTAGAAGATCCTGAATGTTAGTATCTTTTTTTCGACATAACAGTGAAGACCCTAAAGCTCTGCAGGTGTGTGATTTGGAGAATCACAGTAATGCCCACGTTCCTCGAGAACCGGGGCAATTGACAGAGTCTGGGGCGTACAGAGGCTGTCTGCTTACTGCAGGGGAACGCTGCCCCTCAGGGAAGGTACTGTGATACGCCTTTCAGTAGTTACCACCAGTGGGGTAAATCCTCCTTAGCTAGAAAGGCAGTCTGCTTATACAGCGTTCAGGCAAAAAGTGGAAGGTATAGGTCTTCCGCTTTCTACTTCTACATCTGCAATTAATGGTGGGAAAGATACCTCACAAATTCTAGCGATTTCATGGGTGGGAAGAAACATGCGATGCTGACTACTTGACCAAAGTGAGGAGACCAAATTTATTCTCAAAAAGCAAGAAGCAGAATTACTACCAACATGAGAACTTGAAGTAGGCAGGAAAATCCATAGCCTTTTTTTAGAATTCACTATGAACCCAAAGCATTATTCACCCGAGAACCACAATAAAAGAAAACATTTACCTATTTACAGAGCCATTCTGAGAGAGGTCCTGTTCAGTAGGTCTAAAGAACTCTGCCATATTGTCCAGCAGTCGACTAAATCCTCTATTTAAACACATGCTCAAAACTGTACTGAAGTCTGGACTGAAGAAAAAAAAAAAAAAAAGTAGTTTGATTCCTGGGATTTATTTTTCTAAACTAGAAAACCCTGCAAGTATTCAGTGCTACATATGTCACTCCCATAATGGAAGGTGTATCACCCAGACAAAGGCCATTCGTATAGCCACCTCAAGAAAGACCAGCTCCCCAGTAACTCCACAGCAAACCAATCAACAAGCTACACTCTACCCTAAGGTTACTAAATCCCAGACAAATCTAAAGCGTTCCTCACTTCTCTTTTTTATTAAGCAGTAACACAGAAGGGACTTATCCTTAAAAAGCCCCAGATCTCTAGCAGCTGAATTATAAGAATAGTCTGGCATTTGGCTCAATTCCCTCATATTCAGTGTTTATTATAGAAGCCTCCCTTTAGGAGCGCTCTGGTAAAAGGATGCATACAACCACGCTCGAACCCATGCATGAAAAATAAATTCTGATAAGCCAAAACCGGTGTTCATTTTATTAAAGCAAGTAAATCCAATAAAATGACTCTCAATTTACCCCGCTTTAGCAGAAGAGAAGTACTCCTCTGTTCCTGCATAACTACAGAAAAGGTGAGGAAGAGATAAGGGGGTCTGACTGGGAAGGACATCCTGGTCATCTTGTTAAGGCAGGATTATTTTTTATAAATGAGTTTCAGAGCTCTCAAATTTTGAAAATCTCAGCCTACAAGTAGTGAATATAAAAATTTAATGCAGCAGAGTGGTCACATTTCACAAATTAAGTTTGACAGCTTTTTGTATGAAAGTAATTGTCTTACATAAACAATAGTTGTGAGGAGGAGTTTAATATGAATACAGGATATTTCTCCATACCTTTCTAGCATATCTCTAGTTTCATTAAGTAATTTGATTGTAGCGATATCTCTTTCTGTGAGTCCACAGGCCTAAAAAAAGCAAACACAGACACTACTTAGTAAGAAATCCATTGGCAACCATAAGAGTAGAAAGCAGAGTTTTGTACCATGGACCATGGAATTAAGTCAAGATGTGTAAGTCAAATCTATTCAAAAGAAAAGATTTATTGTTGTAAATCAGATCCTTCATAATTTGTATTCTCATTTTCCTTTTAAAGGGGCACTGTAGGATTCTATTTATTTGTTTTTACTAAAACCAATATTAGCAGGAAATACCAGACTAATTGAGCAAAGTATTTTTTCCACTTCTGACCTCCAAAATGGAAATAAACACTGCATATCAGATTAAGTTAAAGGGATAAGTGCACGGAGTCACATGCTGAAACCGAAGTTTCTTCTTTTTACTAGTCTAATACCAAGTTAAGAATGAGTTTTCTCCAACCTGTGGTGCGGATAGAGACAAACACCTTTAGAAAATTACTTTATGTTACAACTGAGATTAAATACATCTTTCTCTTGACTCCTGTTCATTTTCCAGCCCAAATCAACAAAGGACTCCAGCACACTGTCACCACCTTGTCCATCAGCCAAAGTGCTACAACTGTCCATGATCTTTGCTAGTGCATAAGCGCAAGGTAATACAATTTACCTTAGGGCTGAGTTAAGCTGCATTGTGTTACAGCATATATCACAGGCTAAAAGCAGTAACTGTGTGTGTTTCTGAGCTCAAAGCTGACTTTCTGAGGATGACGCTTGTTTTCAATCAAATCTGAAGAAACTACAACTTTACTTCGCATAAATTAAAGCGATAAGGACACTTAGAATCATAGAATCGCTAAGGTTGGAAGGGGCCTTTAAGATCATCAAGTCCAACCATCAACCTACCCTGACAAAACCACCTCTAAACCATGTCTCTAAGCACCACATGTACCCTTTCCTTAAACACCTCCAGGGATGGAGAATCCACCCCCTCCCTGGGCAGCCTGTTCCAATGTTTAATAACCCTTTCAGTGAAAAAATGTTTCCTAATATCCAGTCTAAACCTCCCCTGACACAACTTGAATCCATTTCCTCTCATCCTATCACTTGTCACCAGGGAGAAGAGGTCAGCCCCCACCTCTCTACAACCCCCTTTCAGGTAGTTGTAGAGGGTGATAAGGTCTCCCCTCAGCCTCCTCTTCTCCAGGCTAAACAACCCCAGTTCCCTCAGTTGTTCCTCAGAGGGCTTGTCCTCCAGACCCCTCACCAGCTTTGTAGTCCTTCTCTGGACACGCTCCAGCACCTCAATGTCCTTTTCGTAGTGAGGGGCCCAAAACTGAACACAGTACTCGAGGTGGGGCCTCACCAGTGCCGAGTACAGGGGGATGATCACTTCCCTAGTCCTTCTGGCCACACTATTCCTGATACAGGCTAGGATGCTGTTGGCCTTCTCAACCACCTGGGCACACTGCCGGCTCATATTCAGCCAGCCGTCCATCATCACCCCCAGGTCCTTTTCTGCCAGGCAGCTTTCCAGCCACTCTTCCCCAAGCCTGTAGCGCTGCATGGGTTTGTTGTGACCCAAGTGCAGGACCCGGCACTTGGCCTTGTTGAACCTCATACCATTGGCGAATTGATTTATGATGGAAGAGGCATCACTATTTATTAAAGATACAGATGCCATGGTACAACTAGAGGACTGTTATGTACCCTTCCTCCCCAAAACACACAAACGAAAAAAGCAGAATGAAAAACGGTAGATGAAAGAAACTGACACAAGTACCTGGGTAGCCAGGGGGTTTTCTTCATCTGGCATCAGATAATGACATAAGGGAGAATAAGATGCAGTCTGATCTGAATCTTTATGTTCCACTACCTTCCTGATATCTTTAAGTTTCTGTTCCAGCTCCAGAAGAGATAGGGTGTGCTTAAGGGAAATACTGGAAAGGAAAAATATTACAGTGTTGATTGCAAAATGCATAATGATGCTTTGTCCTCCTACCGATAACATGTTCACAAGTAACAGGATCCCAATCTGCTACATTGGTTTGCTCTGGCAGACATAGCCTGCTATAATAAAAAAGTTGTTTTAGAAAGTCAGTACACCTTTTTTTTTTTGGGGGGGGGGGGGGGGTGGGGGGGGGGTTGTTGTGGTGGGGGGGGGTGGGGTGGGGGGGAAGGTGTTCTAATAAAACATTGTTTTGGGAACAGTCAGCACAATAAAAGCTTACAAGCTACCCACAGAGAAATACAGACTCTTACCTTCCAAAAACTTTATGCACAGCTTGTTTAACAATAGTTATTAACTCGGTCAGTCCTAGGAGGAAGAAAGTGTCAAAATTATTCTAGTGATTTTCTAAAGTCTAGAAAAAAGTAAAATTTTGTAAGTGTAGTTAGTTCATAATAAGCACCGTACCATCTCCTAAAAGGTGCTGAATACTTGATAAATATTGCTGCTGAACTTCAGGGGGAGCCAGTGGTGTCTATGGGAAAAAAAAACCAAACCAACAGTTGTGACATGCCAACAGTAGAGAACAATGCAAAAATCATTTAAAACCACTTGCAACCAATTTTCTCAATCTTTACAATACCCTGCAGCAGCTGGATTCCCCTATATTCACACAACTCTCTAGCTTCTGACTCTTCTTCCTGCCACCGACCCATGGACCCTTCATAAGTCCCCTGGCATTCTTCTCTTCAATACTATACAGATCTCTCTTCCATCTTCAGTGGCACAGAAAGTCCTTCGCTTTTCATTCATACATAGGAAAGTCACTTGAAAAACTGCATTGCAGGTGGAACTAGACCCTCCACCACCCCAAAAACAAAACCTAGTGGAATAGAGTATTTATGCTCAAACCTAACAAGAGCCTATCGGACAGAGAAGCAGCTTTCCGCAACTGAGACAGGACCCCAGTTTGCTCCAGCAGTGTGCCTCAGAGTTGGCCCTGTCAACTCACTTCTCTACTGGAAAAGTAACAGAAAGGAAACACGTTTCTAGTCCAAGCTCTTCTTGCCCTTTTAAAAAAGCTTTTACAAAATGAAGTGTAGCCTCCATCAACCCCGGCCTCCCTAATGGAAGCTTTTCTCAGACCGGCCTTGACATGCTGTTCCTTGACTCTGAGCAGGAGCTGTCACAGAGGGACATATGACAACTAATCGAAGTTCATATCCATTATTTTTAGATGAGCGATCCAACAATTTGCAGATCTCACTCTGCACAATGGTTAATTGCTTACTGTGGGACTGATCTATTTTTATTGAGCAGTGATAGACACACCCTGTAAACAAAAAGCAAGTCTTCCACCTTGCTTAGCCCCACCAATGGACATTTAAGGTAGATGCCCTTTTGGAGTTAAACAAAATAGTCAAAATTTCAAAGACAACATTTTTCTTCTTTAATCCTAGGAAAATTTAACTGGCAGAATTAATGTACGTGCTAGGAAGACCTAAGCATTTATATACATTTGCATACACATCTTGGATCATTCACACAATATTACTGTTTCACAGAAGATTAATGAAAGCAAAGAAATTATTTTATGTTGGTCTTTAGATATGAAGTAACCTTCTTTAAGCAATACAAATGCAGAGAAAAGGTATTCTTCAATATTGCTAGTATTCTGTTAAGCAAGAGTATTGCCAAATCATCCAAATTTAGAGGCTATTAAAACACATCAATATATCTTACTTCCAGTAATGCTTCCACATCTCCGACTCTTGTAAGAGCTCTTGCTTTCATTCTAACACTCCTAAGCTATGCCCTTTTTATCTCTCACTAAATAATCCTTTCACTTCCGAGAAAGTGGAAGTTCAACCTTTGAAACAAAACAGGAAACTTACTGTGCCGTTTTTGCAGAGTGCAGCGTTATCTAGGTAGATGTAACCACCAATAATATTTAACTGGACTCGCAAAAGAACTACTAGCATACAGGTACTATATACAGCTACAATGCTTCTTGTGAAACCTGTAAAAGAGACAACAGAATAACTTCAACATCAAAGAAAAAGAAATAACAGTGAGCCAAGGAAGGAGAGTACTCTCCAAGACTCAAGAAGTGCTCATGATTTTTAAATACAGTCTCTCTCACTAATTGTCACAACACACGTTTTCACAACACATACCCAAGATGATCATGACTCTAATATGTGCTGGAACTACATCTAAAGTGTCCCATTTGAAGTTCTATTTTAATACAATTTGGCACGTTACTCAAGTTATTTTGGGAAACAAATAAAAATTATACAAGTTACTCCAGAAGGAAACTGGATGTACTGTCAAGTCATCTTTCTTCATTAGGCCAGGAAATACACACAGTACCTCAGCCTCCGTCATGCAATTAAGACACAGAAGGCATACCAGCAGCTTGAGAAAAAAGTTACCTAAGGAAGGAGCAGCCAGTAACTAAAGAAAATTAAAACGAGCATCAGCTACCAGCCACTAGACAACAGAGGATGTGTGGAAGAAGTGACATGAATAAATCTGGATGAGTGCTGAATAGCAACGACACGGGCAAAAAGTAGCCAGATCAGAAGCAGGATCTGTAGAGGTGTTGTGAAAAGGAGAAACAAAACTTAAAGGAAGGAAAGGCAAAACCAGAGAGGTGGTAGGGATAACAAACAGTACCAAGGAATCAAAAGTAGCAAAAAAAGCTCAATAGTATTTCACTACATAATTATCCGACTTCACTATTCTTCCTTCCCTTCCACTGCTTCCATCAGCCAATAAATAAAATGATGAACCAAAGGGTTCATAGCCACTGCTATGGTGGTTATCTCAAACAGGCTTGAAAAGAGGAAGTTGCTGGCCATGTAAGGGATGGCCTACATTTCTGATTGATGTCTTCTGTTAGGTTCAGCACAGAACTTTCTGAAAAACTAGTTTGATTTTCCTGTGATGGCACAGAAAGCTCTCGCGAAGTTTTCTTGAGCAGGGTAGCATGAAGGCCAATATAATTCTTCACCTTCATCTCTGAGCTTCTGGAAAAGATTTGCCATGTAGCATGTTACACTATCTTTGTACCTACTGAAACAACAAGCCAGCACAAAGTGTGCATTTTAAAGGGTGTGAACAACATTTAAAATTTATGCTAAATATTATGCAGATGGAATCTTTTGTTTCCACTTACTTATTATCTTTAAATCCTCCCATATTTCTAACTTGTTTGCTGGCCTGTAGGAAAAATAAATGAAAATATTAAACATTAAAATGTATATTTTCCTTTGAAATTAAAAAATACATTAAATGAAACAGTGCTCTACGGCGAGCTCATTTAACTACTATAACTACTCAGTTCACATTCCTGTCTACATTGATTTGCCTCATTCAAGAAAGCAGTATATAAGCAATACACTATGAAGTCACAGAAAAGATATTCAAACTTTAATGTATAAATGTAGTATTTAGTGATGGCAATTATACACTTATATTTTCAATTTTGAGTTACTATGCTAAGCAGTCGGAAAAAGCCCACTGGTGGTACAAAGTGGTCTTTCCTGGGGCCTTGATCCTGGATATGTAGACCTTAGTTCCGCAGGGCTTCCCGTATCCACCTGTGCATAATAAGCACAGCATCAGAATTTCTATATCCTACTTTCTTGCAAGATTCACCATGGCTTGACGTGGTCTTAAAGTTCAGATTTGACCAGCAAAAAACAAAGAGATCATGACCATCTGTGGAAAAGAATTCTTGCGCCACGCACATAAATGCAAGTTGGTCTTCCTTCTTTTGTTGAGGCATGCTTGCTTTTTTTACCTAAACAATTCCTAAAATTCTATATATTATGCAGTCAAAGGAGCAAGACTGTAGATTGCATAGATACACCTGAACTGCCTAAGGTACACTGCATATTTATAACCACCATCCACAGGTGACTTTAGCAACGTAGCAGCAGTGGCAGAGACAGGAGAAAGCTAACCATCCAAAAAGTTTCATCAGCCCTTCTCGCCTGACTGTTAAGCACCAGCAGCGAAGAATGGCTACTCTAGCTGTATCATGGAAGAAATAATTTGTGAAAGTCACTTAGAGAAACATTCGGTCATTTCTTCGGATCAGAATTAACATTTAAATATTTAGGGCAGATAGTTCAAATTAACCTATGCTTAGACTTTACAGTAACCTAGTTTATGAAAAATAATACACTTTTCACCCGAAATCATTTCACTTTATAGGCATAATTTAACATTGAGGAATGTGTTCATCTGTCTGGAACAAACACGTGCACTTTGGTATTAGTTTGACGATTATATCACTTACATAAACAATGAATTTTTAAGCTCACTGCTATCAAGTAACATGAATGAACTGATATAACGAACTATTAAGTCTACAACTCCAAAAAAGTAAAGCGACAGAGTAAAGAAAGGATAGCTGGGAGAGATACAAGGATCCATGGCACATACAAAAACAGTTTACACACTTCTCTTTTTGCAAGCTAAATCAACAGTTTTAAAAGCTATTCTAAAGCAAAACAGAGGAAAGACTGTTAAAAAATAAAGTAATATTTCTATAGATAAAACACGTAACAGGACCATATTTGTTACTTATGAGTGGTAAGTGTTCCATGCCAACTGAAGAGAGAAAGAGAAGCCAATACATCAACATCTGCCAACTACATTTGCACCCATTATGTCAAAACGTTTTCTGGAGCTCATGCTTACAGAGTTTCTCCTCACAAAATAAGGCAACGGCCACGTAACAGTTTAAGCCTGCAAGTATTAAGCCTGACAGTGGAAATTAATTTTTCATTGAGTAAAACACTTATTATGAAAAATACAGTAAATATTCCATTAAAATTAACTTTTCCTAATTTCTTGTTGTTTGGGGTAAATAATATTCAATTACAGTTGCAAATTCTCAGATAATCTGTTACAAAAACATCGTTCAGGGTGTAACTCCCACTTTAGATGCCACATTCTGTTGCCTTGTGGGATTTTTTTGACTGAAAAAAGACAATGACAGGATAGGTAATCTATTAAATTCTGGTCAGCTGAAGTTATAGCTATATAAATAAACTAGTGGGAGGAAAACTAGAAAAGCAGTCTAGAGTGAGTCAGAAACCCCGTGTTAACTGCCTACATAACACTTTTACTCCATGCCAAATGCCAAGCAGCTTACTCTACTTTTAAGGTATGCTATTATGCACTTTATGTATTTAAAAACATGCTGTTTGTTCCTGCAGTTATAAGGAAATCAAAGGTATTTTCTGACAGGGAAGCATTCCTCTTAATGTATGACATGCCCCTAATTGTTCTATTTCAAAAAAGAAAAAAAATGACTTCTCATAGCTTATATCCATTTGCAATCTCACCTTGGATACTCTCCACTACTATTCATGTCTGACCTTGATAAGATTTTTACCTTTTCATAAAAACAACATTAACAACTCAGTCAAGATACTCTGTCCTGTTTAAAAGGGGACTACATCTTGTAAGTACTTTATCTGCCTATCTTATAAGCACTTTAACAAAAACCATGGCTCTCACTGCAGCACCTTAAAGGAATTAATATTTCTTGTAATGTTTGGAAAATACCAGCCCTACCTATCAAAATACATCTAACACAATACAAAATATTTACACAGTGATTTCAAAATACTTTAAGACTGGTGACTCAATGGGACACAGAACCAAAATCCTGCATGTTCTCTGCATTATAAATATGTAATTTGAAAACCACCTTATCTTATGAGTGAAACAAGTGATCTTTAACACAATTAACAAAACAGTCTTACCTATTTTTAAGAAGGGATGTGAGACTCTCAGAATTTAATTGATGCATTAAGGCATCCCTCAAAGTTGGAAGCATTGACAGCACTGTTATTATAAGAAAAAAAAAAGAGAAAAAATATGTCAACATAAAAATAATAATAATAATAAACCTAACCTCAGCTCTCACTCAATAGCTGCTATACAATGCAGATCCCATTGCTCAACAAAGCCGTGAGGACAAGCGAAATAGGAAAACAGAAAACCCTGGGAGTACTCAGAAGTGCAATTACATGCGTGCCTCTTACGAGCTTGGGCACAATGCTGCCTTATGTGGCTGTATGTCTGTGCTGGCTCTAGCTGCAGCTGTGTACTCATATCCTGCATATATGTCTTCAACTCCCCAGATGAAAATGTGGCGAAAAATCTATACTGCTGCATTTCTCCAAATGAGAATAAGAAGATCTGAGGTTTGTTTTTTTTCCCCCAACAAGAGGACCAGAGAAAGGTATGTTTTAAACAAAAGAAAGCTGTTGGGGAAAAAAATAATCCTTTAGTTTCAGAATATTCAGTGTTACAATCTGCTGTTATATGATGGGAACAGGAAATGGAAAACAAGCATGCACAGAACAGAAGAAATACTAAGAACAAAATATGAAAAATCTCGACAAGAACAGACGCTGCCAGAGAGAAGGTATTTCATACAATGAAGGGCAAAGAAAAAGTCCTTGCAGTAAAAATCAATCCCAGCACTACAAATAGAAAAGATGAAAATAAAATGCCAGAGTATTTCATGTCAGGATACACACAGTGCACGGAAAGCATTTGCAGCCATCTAAGAAGCCATTACAAATTTCAACAGGAAAAGAAAATGCTGCCCAGTTTGTTTTATAGAAACAGTTTTGAATGGCCTGTACTTACAAGAATGACAAGGATTTTGTTAAACTCTACCCTACCATCTCCTCTCCAAAACTCTAAAGACCAGTACCGTAATACAAACCTTTTCACTTTTTCCTCCCCAGCTAGTCAGGTACCTTTTAACTGTTAAAATGTAGGGAACTAATGGGCTGATGTGCTTCTTATTTGCAAACAAAAATTACCCACCAAGCTCTCCGTGTAGCTTACTAACAATGTGCTATAATGAGTAAAATAACCCTGCTGTAAATTCAGTACTGTTTGAATCTGGGTGCTGTTTCAGACCCCAATACCACATGCAGTTTAGGGCAACACACAAAGGGTCTTGAATTGACAAAAAATTGTAACCTGCATGTATATTCATATGAATTACAGATGTATATATTCAAACCAAAGGTTAAGATGACCCCTAGAAACACCTTCACTCCTCTGTTCTTCAGACACCGGTTTTACTATGCAAAATGACTGTATTTATCCACTAGTATTTAATTTTTTGAATTCACCTACATTTCTTATTCTTCTTTTATCTTGTCAGTAAGTAGTATAAATCCCCAAATAATTCCACCTATGAAGAACAGAAGTAATTTCATTGTCTTACCTGTCATATTGCACGTCCTCTGATTGCTTTCAAAATGATACTGCCTTCGTGCTTGGGCGATGTATTCAGCTGCCTCTCGTTCTTGGATTTCTCTGATTTTCTTCTGCCCGTACCTTCCCAGTAAATAGACTCCTACAGAAAGATTTTCATATTACAAGCTGCTTTAAAAATGTGAGGAAGGCCTGTTCAGCCTCTTTCTTTGATTTTAAACCATAAGAGTGCATAGTGGAGTTTTTGCGATGTGTGAGTCTTGAGTATTTTAATACCGATTGACAAAACAGTAATAGGAAATAATGTTTTCAAAAGTAATTAAAATGTTGAGGGTAATGACTTGAATCAGTATAAGAAACTTTCCCGAGAAGAGATATCTTATTTTTCAAAGAAGGCATTTTTGGTACTACTGCAATGTGAACACTGAGTACTGAAGAGACTGAAGCAAATATTGGGAAAAGAAAAAAAATGTAGGGTAACAAACCCAAAGACTAGAGAAAAGAAACTGAAATGAATAGGTCTTGAGAGGGATGCAAATTTAATTTTTTTAAAAAGATAGCTTTCTAAAATCAGCAGAAGTTAGAGATAAAACTCAAGTCTTCAAAATCCCATACGAGACAACAGTTACAGGCCAACACTTCTTTTGCTTGGTCCTGAAACTTGTCTGTAGGAAGAACCTTAGCTTCAGTAGGGCTTGACTGCGGCCCTCTTATTGCTTACCACGCCTGGTCCTACTCTCCAGCCCCACCCTTCTGCCTTTGAGCATCTGATCACCCCTCATCACCCTCACGATGAATCTCCATTTCCACAAAGACCCACCAAAAATTTTTGCTCTACATTTCTTCCTCTTCCAACATACATCCCCCTTTGAAGTTTCCCCCGACTGCTCTTCCCACACCACCAGGGGTTCACAGATCTCCCCAGGCTGCCCACAGCCCTCTTCTCATCTTCCTCATCTCCATCCCCCTTTCTAAGCCATTCCTCAAGATACCACTACATCTTCTGCACTTATCCTCAGCACCTTTGCCCACTGCAAGCTGCTTTGCATGAATTTCTCCCCCTCCACCCAGGGGGGGAGAAGATAAGGGAGTAACAAATCCAAGCAGAAAAGAGTATTGCACAGGTTGATCATCTTCTGTCCACTGGAGAGCAATCCCCTAAATAACGAAACTCCTCTACAGTGTCAGCTCTAACCGTCAAGTCGATAATGGTAGACAGAAGAAATGTGAGTATCTAATCAAGTCTTTATTTTTTTCCACCAAGCACTTTCAAAAGTGGTAAACACAGAGCTACAAAGTTTTCTTCAAAGTTCAATTTTCACATTTCAAAGTTAATATTTGAATGAACGAGGCATATAACAGTTGCTGAATGCTGAAAGCTTTACAAATATTTTTATAAGCCCAATTAACAAAAACTAAAAAAAAAAAAAAAAATCAACCCAAAACTCCAAGATTTTGAATTTAGCTACATTTTTTATGTCATTAAAACCTTTCAATACATTCTCCAAAACTATTATCAGTATTTCAAGAGGCTTGTCAACTTTGTGCCCCGATAGTCACTCTTGCAAAAAAAATCCAGCTATTCATATCAGCATTATGTTTCCTAATTGGCAACTTCAAGCCAGACCAGTTTGGAACAACCACAGTCATTTCCATTTATTTCCCAAAAGGCTCATAAAATAAAAATGGGGAAGTTACTCTCTCTTGCTTCAGCCTTTAGGCAGGCTGACCATTTGCCATGTGGAAGATTCACCCCATTAGATATAAACTTTAATATTATGGTTCCATATACATAAAATGCAATTTTACCACTAAATTGTTAACCAAAATGAGACTTCAATAAACAACAATTAGATTATTTTTCTCTAAAAAATTACAAATTCCTGCCAAGAATATCAATTTAGAACACAACTGTAAGGGTGCTGATTTTTGGGTTGGGTTTTTGGGGTTGGGTTTTTTTTTTTTTGGCAGCTAACATACTGGAACAGGAAAAACTTTTTTAGTATTAGTAAATAATTTTTGAAAACAAGATTTTTCCAATCATTTTATCCCATTCACACACAGTCACTTGTCCAAATGACTACTTTTGTTTATTCCCCTCCCAGCCCCCACAATAAATCCTTTAACTCCAAGTTTTGTGGCAGAAAAGTGGTAAGTATAAAAAAAGACTCTTCCTGAACGTACACAGAACAGGGGCAAACAATTCAAGAAGAATCATGTGCATGCCCTTGAGTGATATGCTGCAGCAGCACTTTTATAATTAAGATTGAGACAGCTAATTGCTTAATACTTGGTTGTTAAAGCTGTGTGATTACTCTGTACTAAGAACTGCTGTGCCTCCTGAGGGTCCAAAGTTGCATTAGCAGTTATCCAGGTTTAACAAGGAGTTGTCTAAAATGATGCAACACCAGCTACTACTAGTCTTATTTCTCCCCCCTTCCCCTGAATGAGGCTGTAACTTTGACCCATCACTAACAGATGTTATTCACCCCGGTTTCATCTTCAAGAATGCAATGCATTAGAAGTAAACCAAGGTAAAAGTTCCACCATCCACACAGCTCTACCAAGGTAAAAGTTCCACCATCCACACAGCTTAAGCAAAACCAACGAACAACAAAAAAGTCTGGATGTCAGCGACAGGATGCCTCTGTTACTTGTCGTTGTTGTCAGCTTTGAGACAATTAATTTCTGCCCACTAGTTGCTTGCGCCTGAACACAGCATCGGAGCCTCTGCAAGTCTCCAGCTTATGGAACATTTCAAGGACCTGCCAGCCCAGGTGTTGGTCTGCATGTGTGTTCACATTTTACTTGAGAACTATCTTGTCTATCTATATTGACACACACAGCATTAATTCAGAAGACTTGAAAATAACACAGATTTCTATAGAAGTTCAGGCTGAACGCATCACACAGAAACACTGTCACTTGGAGTTGGAAGCTGGACTAGAGAAAGCCACATCCCAAGAACTGCTATGTCAAGTCAGCTAATGTACCTGTAAGAAACTAAACTGACATTTTGAAAATCTCTGTTGTTATAAACAAGCAAAGTGACCACCAACTTTTTACAACAGCTAATATAACCCAATTTTACCTCTCAGTATGGGATAGGAGGTCTGCAAAAAGCGGCAGCAGCAACATTTTACTCATGTCTAATTAGTAAACCATTGTATAGATGGAACCTCATACTGAATCTTTCCCATATGTTCCACGCAAAACCAGGAATTAAGAAAATTCAGCAATAATGAGACTGCCTAAAAGATAATTTCTGCATTCTGCCTTCATTAAAACATGAACTATACAAACAACTATAGTCCCAACACTTCTGATTCACAGCGGGTTCAGAAACAGATGAGTGGTATAAACTACATCAGCTGATGCCAGAACCTTCAGGTATAGGAACCTCAGTAAGGATCTCAAATTACAGAATCACAGAATTTTCAGAGTTGGAAGGGACCTCTAGAGATCATCTAGTCCAACTCCCCTGCTAAAGCAGGATTGCCCAGAGCACATTACTCAGGACTGCATCCAGGCGGGTTTTGAAAATCTCCAGAGAAGGGGACTCCACAACCTCCCTGGGCAGCCTGTGCCAGTGCTCTGTCACCCTCACCGTAAAGAAGTTTTTCCATTTGTTGGAACGGAACTTCCTATGTTCCATTGCCCCTCATTCTGTCACTGGGAACCACTGAAAAGAGTCTGGCTCCATCCTCCTTCAACCCACCCTTTAGATACTTGTAAGCAACAATAAGGTCTCCCCTCAGCCTTCTCTTCTCCAGGCTAAAGAGTCCCAGCTCTCTCAGCCTTTCCTCATAAGGGAGATGCTCCAATCCCTCAATCATCTTGGTTGCCCTTCGCTGGACTCTCTCCAGCAGTTCCCTGTCCCTCTTGAACTGGGGAGCCCAAAACTGGACACAGTATTCCAGTTGTGGCCTCACCAGCACCGAGTAGAGGGGAAGAATGACCTCCCTCGACCTACTGGACACACTCTTCCCTATGCAGCCCAGGATTCCATTGGCCTTTTTGGAAGCAAGGGCACACTGCTGGCTCATTCAGACTGTTAAAAATTTATATACAAAGTGAAATGTATTTACATTTGTATTGGTTGTCTGTGCTGGTTTTGGTTGGGATAGCGTTAATTTTCTTCACAGTAGCTAGCATGGGGCCACATTTTGGAATTGTGCTGAGAACAGCGTTGATAATAGAGATGTTTTCATTATTGCTGAGCAGTGTTTACACAGCATCAAGGCCTTTTCTGTTTCTCACCCCACCCCACAGCAAGTAGGCTGGGGGTGCCAAGAAGTTAGGAGGGGACACAGCATGGACAGCTGACCCCAACTGACCAAAGGGATATGCCATACCATATGACATCATGTTCAGCAATAAAACTACAGGGGAGGTTGGTGGGGGGACCACTGTTTAGGGACTGGCTGGGAATTGGTCAATTGGTGGTGAGCAACTGTTTTCATTTGCATCACTTGTAGTTCTTGTGTTTTATTTTTATTTCTCTTTATTACTTATTCCCCCCCCCCTTTTCCTTACAATTTTTATTATTTATTTTTTAAAATATTAAATCATTTTTATCTCAACCCATGTGTTTTCCCACTTTTACCCTTCTGATTCTCTCCCCCACCCCACCAAGAGGGGGGTAGGCAGTGTGAGCGAGCAGCTGTGTGGTGCTGGTGCTTAGCTGCCGCCCAGCCTTAAACCACAACTTTGTCCTACAACACTGGGAACACCTGGGGTCTACAATACCCATATCCTGTGGCAGCAACACTTTGATTCATCTGTTAACAGTGAATTGAGACAAACATGCTCTAATTTGTCTGTGTAGCCCTCTTCGGCTGTAGCATTGCATAGGCTCGTCCCACCTAAATGTAAGTAGCGGAAGTAGCTTACAAAATCTGCAGGTTCTTACATACTCACGCCAGTGGTGTCGAACAGGTAGGATTTTTCTCATATCACTTAAGTTATGGCTTACCTCTCCCTCAGCCCTTTCCTTTCTTTACAGGTGGAATGCAGAGATGAGCAGAAGGGTAGGATAGGTGACTAGGAGGCACCAAGTTTTCAGGAAACCTCTTTACAACCCTATGTAACCTTTCCTCTCACTGCCATACTTTCCTCAGGAAAAAAAATCAAGGGAAAATTTTCAGTTTTAAGTATTTCATTATGTAGAAATCGTGCTGACACACAGAAGCCCGTATCCTTCCAGAACACCGACAGCTCCAAAACCGTATGACAACTCATACGGTTTGTCCTTACGTATGAGCAAGCCATGCATCAACTGACATACAACTGTTCCATTATGGTCAAAAACCATATTTAAAATAAAAAGACACTAAAGCCTTATTCTCTTGGCACCACTGAGTCCCACCAAAACCTATTTAATGCCCCTGCACTCACTCACAAACCAAGACAACTTTCTTTGCTAAGCAGACTCCTGAACTGAAATGCTCTTTCTGCAAGCTGAAGGTTGCAACAGATGAAATTGAGCAATTATTCATTCACCAGTGAAATCAGGTGAATACATTGCAGACACACCCTGAACTTGCTCTTCTACTGCAACAAGAGCATTTCAACAGCGAATCATTTTGTAATATTCATTGAAATCTGCCTTGAACACTAAGCACTGAGATAGGTAGATTTACCTTAAAGTGATTTCTATTGAATAAGAACAAGTGAACATAACACATCCTTGCAGCTCCATCATGCTAGCTATCTCTCTACTTTACATATTTCTGGTGGGTTTGATCCCAGAGTACTAGATTTTGCTTGCTTGAAGAGATTTAAGTCTTCATAGTATGCAATTTGCTTTACATTGGTAAAAGAACAGACTCCTGAAGAAAGGGTTGGTACAGGGTCTTTGCTAAGTTGAGGTCTTCTCAACCCCTCTCTACAGTTAAGGGGAAAATCACACCTACTTCAGTTGTTTTCCCTCAATTTGAGCTCTTATTTTATGAGGTTTGTATCTTCATACGCAGAAAAATCTGTTGTGGTGTTGGGATTGACAGAAACGACACGAAGAATGACAGCCACTGATAACAGGTAAGGAATCCATGTCAGTAAACAGAGGAAAGGGCACCAACCAACTCAGATTTTGATGCAGTAATTTTTCAGTAACACAACACTGATACAACGCTGTATCAGTAATAATGTAGAGACTCTTCTGCACCATCTAAAGAACCATTAAATATTCACATTCATTTCTGACCATGTGCCAGTTAAAGACTTAAAATCATTAAACCCTGTGATGTCCCATTTTCTTTGTTACATCCTCTTTCCCAGAAAATGCACCTACAGCTCTTAAAAAGAACAAAAAAACACCAGAGACCCAGTCCCTGGTATTAAATCAGCAGATTTGGATACTTTTGTTAAATCACTCAGCCACTTTCAAATATTCTGCCTTCAAGTAAAAGCAGTGATGTAAAGTTGCATTCTACCTTTCAACATCAGGCAGTATTTTTCAGAGGAGAGTCCTTTGTGGACCTGAGAGTTCTGATTCATCGGTGGTGCCATTACCATAGCTCCTGGTGTTATTTTAAGGTCTGATCCATCACTAATATGTAGATGGCCAAATCACTCAAGATTCAGTTGCTGAACAACTGTAGTGCAGCACTCTGCAGTAAATCCCTCCATCTCCCAGCCTGCCTAAAATACCATGGCGCAAGTTGCAGCTGGTGGCAGCTAATGATGTTCTCCTGCTTGCAGATGCCCTGATTAACTACAGAGTCTCAAATACAAAAAAGCAATTCTCTACAGACTCCTCAAATACAATATGGCCTCAGGAAACAGGTACTTGATCCATGCTGCAGGCAACGACAGCATAGTTCAATATTTTCAGTCAGAAGTTGAAATGCTTGTTACAAGAGGAGCACCTTGGGGTTTTTTTGGATTGGTCATACTTTAAATGACTATATTTTAGTCCCTGATTATTATATTTTTTTTAAGCGTACCTGAACCAGTCAGTAGCATTTTAGTGAAAGTGACACTGAACTGTACATAAACAGCATCAATCATAAGAAAAAAAGCTGCAAATTCAGCACTATTAGAATGGCTGTTTGATGCAGGCTAGCAGAGGGTTGTTTATACATGATGAATTTAGGATTTCAGGCTATGAGGACTATGAAGAGCCACAAGCTCTCCTGTATCTGCTTTCCCACTAGGACATCGATCCACGCTTACTAGCTGAAACTAGGACAGCTGATGTTTTTACTACTCCCATTTGTCTGCCCACCACTCTCACAAAGACAGTTGAAGGGAAGGGGGAACAGCTTGCAGGTTACAGCCTGGTATATTAAAGTAAATCTGTTTATTTAACATGGTGGGTTGTAAGTGTGGTGGCTCAGGAACCGGTAAACGTTACATTCTGCTGTACGTGCAGAGACAGAAAACCTGCAGGTGAAGGGGTAAACTTGGAGAAGCAGTCTGACAAGTACTTCAGTAATCATCATCTAGCCTATTACTGTATATTAATCAGCACTCTTCGGAGAAATGCAGAAGGAATTCAGGCTGAAAAGATGCAGAGGACACAACAACCAAAGCAAGTCAAAAGTATATACAATTCACCTTTACAAGAGACCTCACCTAAACAGGAGAAAAAATTCAGGCAAGTTCCAGTGGGTATAAATAAATACAAGCTTTCCTTAGCAACTCTAATATTGAACTCTGCCATTTGCATAAGATATAAGTACATCTGTTGACTGAGTGCGCAAAGACATGGCCATACCTTTTGAGTATCTAATCTCCAGCTGCACAGCTACGCACTTTGTTATTAAACACAGACAGATCCAAGGTGTTATTTTAAATCCAATTCCAACTAAAAATAACCCTATAATAACTCCAAGGAAAGGAGGAGCTTACCAGCCCATAACCACCCTACAGGTTAGACGAGACCTTTCAGGGAGAGAGAACGGCTCGAATAATTAAGGCAAATCCTACTCTGCAGTAAAGTTTTGTGTCTGCCGTTGGCTTATATTTGACGATTCACCTCCACGCGCAAGCCGCTTTTAAAACTATGGGCGTTCAGCCTCCGTCCTAGAAGTAACGACACAAAGGTGAGCCACACTTCGCACGGTCAAACGTTGCATCAAACCAAG
>NW_009647763.1:3835251-3853037 GCF_000708025.1 Charadrius vociferus | reverse complement strand
GCTGGTTCAGCCCCGGCCGTCGCGGGAGGGGGGGTGGAGGGGTGAGGGAGCAGCTCTCGCGACTTGTCACCTCGGCGCCCAGCTGTCGTGAGAGAGCGGGGGGGAAGTTAACGGGGTAGATGGCGAAACAGGGAAGGTCGTGAAGTCGTGGTGTGAAGCGGGGATGCTGTCGTACCTGGAGGGGGTTTAGGTTTCAGACGTGCTCTCTGGAGGCCTTTTAAAGTCAGCCGGGGTGAAGAGTGAGACAAGAGTGACCTGTGTCGCCTTCCTGTTGGAATTCTTTCCATAGATGCCCCAGAAACAGCTTGTGTTGTTAGAAAACTAGCATTTTCATGTTATGTGATAAGGTTATCTGAAAAGCAATGAGATATAAATCAGAAATCCAGCTCTGTTGCTTTTCTAGGAAAACTGCCGTACAAACAAACGAATAAATAAATAGTTTTATTTTGGAAGGGGCAGGGGTAAGACAAGGAGTTGGGAAGTTGTATAGAGTTACAGAACGTGTAGGCTGACAGCATCTCATGTTTGGTTTACAAAAGTTGTTCCTTTGACAAGGTTCTTTGAAAAAAAAATATTGCCTGTAAATTTTAGACATGATGCTTGCAATTTTAGCCATCAAATTAGATCTTGTACACGTTGAGAGACCTATTAAAGCCAACGGATTTTGTGCAACTGGAAGTTTTGTGTAAATGGATCTGATTGCAGGATCTAGCTATAACTTATATTAGATGTCTCAAATCCGAAAATGTAATAAAAGGAGAAAATGAGTCTTTTAAGCCAAAAAATGTAGCAGTAAAGATGAATCATTATACTAACTTGTGCTACAGGACAATCCATAACATATTAAAATAATTGTGATACAACTCGAGAAAGTCAGATGACAGAGAAGCTAGGTATCTCAAGTTAAAGCAGTGTAAACACTGTGGGGAAGGAGACACTTCTTGGGAAAATTATGCCAGAGATATTAATGCTGTGTAAAAATCACACAGGCAGAACATAACTGGCAAGACTGATAACAAAATCAGAATCAACTTAAAAATATTAGGGAAGCTTTGGGACTTTTTTTGTATTAACATCTAAGCAGCGTGATTTAAAAAAATTGTCTGCGTTTTGAAAACAGTAAACTGTTAGTATCTTTGAAAGCCACTCCCTTTTTCAATTTCTGTTTAGCTCAAGTTTCAATTCTTTTGTGGCTTAATTTTCATAAATGCTTATAGTATAGTGATTGGAAGTTCTGGGTTCTCAGTGCTTCTAAATTTTGTATCAGATACTTAATTGCTCCATATAGTCTAAAAGAAAATGTGAGCGTGAAAGAGGCACTTGCTGGGAAATGTGAACGCAGGAAATTGCTTTCAATTTTCTCCTAATGATTTCTGGCATTGTTTAAGAACACTCCTGGGAAAAAAAAAAACACCCTCTTGAACCATTGAGGCAGTTCCAGCAGACATCGTAAATTTGTCAAGGTCCTAACCAATTTCTCATCCCACCTCACACTGGAGGACTTCTCCAGAACATGATTCCTCAGATGGCTAGAAAACATCTGATCTCCAGTTTTAAACTTTTTATGGTCTGTTTATATCTCTCTGTTCTTGTGCCAGCATCATCCTTTATTTTACAAAGCATGGAGGTATTTAAAGTCATATTCCCTTTTGGCTTTTGTTTTTCCCTGTTTTCCCCAAGCCTGCTATTTAATCTCCTCTCAGAAGATAGGCTTGCTTTCTGTATTCATTCTAATAATTCTTGTATACATCCGTTCCAGCTTTGATTCATCTTTCTTGAATTCACTTAACCAGAACTGTGTACTTTATTCCAGGTGGACTTTCTGCTGTGCCTTGTTTGATAACGATAATACTTCCCACTCTTCTTGGAAATAAATCCACCCATCTTTTCTGGAGCTGCCTTTGTCTTTAATGCTGTTTTGTTTTTCTTCATTTGCTGTTTTGTTTTTTTTACTCCCATTTATAAGGCCATCCACTTCTTGAGTGATACTCTGACCCTGTCCCTTCTGACAGTGCTGTTCATCACGTGAAAGACATCACATCGTGTTTCTCCAGTTAATACCAATTTCATGACTGAAAATACTTACACAAAATTATCTTTGAGCATCTTTGCTAATTAGTTCCCTCTGGATAAATATTTCCCCTTTCAATGCAACTTCTCTTCTTTGCTTGCTCACCTTACATTTCTTGTGCTATGCTATTTTCCCCAGACTGACAATTATTTTGTGTGTTATGCTGTGCCAGGTGCTCTGGACCTTCAGAAAACTGAGATTAGTGTCTCTCTTGCCTAGAAAAAACATTTGTCAAAGAAAGTTACTCGGTTAATTTAGTGTCAGCTGTCTTATGTACATCCACATTGTGTTTTATTTCATTTCCCTTCTATAGACTGGGCCTTATAATATTACCTTCCAAGTTTGTTATGTTGCATGTTTTGCTGTTGAGGCTGTCTGTAGATGTCAGGATTGTATGTCCTTCCTATTTTTCATTACAGTGACTGTTTGGTCTGACAGGTTTCAGTCACGTGATACATATATACATCTCAAAACCATTGCTATGGGATTGGCAGCCTCATGCACAAGTTCCTTCGAATTTTTCTGGTGGAGATGATCTATCAACTTGGGGTTTTGCCCCTCATCCCTCTTCCACGCCCTGGGCAATTTCATCATTTTAACATTGTAATTCTGTACCCCGTATGCTGTAATTTCTGCTTCCATATTCTTATTCTATCTTTTGATCACATTCTCCATGTCATTTTTATTGAAAAGGCAAATACTGATTTTGTTTTGGAAGAGTACTATAATTATATGAGCCTCATCTCAAGGTCACTGTAGTAGTTCTAATTCCTTTTTCACATGATTTGTCTCAAGATGTTTTTACTTTTTATGTAATTTGTTTTGCAAGGTTGACGTTTGGTGATTCTTCCTTTGTCTTTGCTATTGGATTTTTTCACTCCTTGCAAACTTTCTTTCCACTTTTAAAAATTGATCATTTATCCAGGTAGATCTGCAGTCCTTCCCTACAATTTTGCCCTTGCTCGGGAAGCAGCTTGCCACTAGGCTTTGTGTCAAATAAATTCCCTGTCTTTTCCTTAAGTAAGTCCCTGCATCCTCTGATCAAACTGAATGGAGTTAGGAGCAGGTCTTGTCTTCTGTATGCCCTCTTTCATTCTGTTCCTAAACTGCTAATGTTGGCAAAAAGATTTAGTTGCTGAAAGCTCTCCATTTTTTTCAGTCTGTCTCCTGTCACCCTGCGTTTCTGCCCTGCCTGTCCATAGCAGAACAAGACGTTGGACATACTGCCGCTTACTCTGTGGAAGTTAGTTGCAAAATTATTGATCGTCATCACATTATTCTGGAAAAAGTGTCTGTTGGAAGAAGGGAGTTTATATGCAGCTGTGTTTGTTTAATTTTATTTTTTTTGGAGCATGGTTGTGGCATCAGCATTTCAAAATAGTTAGGCATGGCATTACTTGTATTTGTTGGGCAATAGTGCAACAAATGTCTGTGTAAGACACTAGTTTTCAGCACCCTGGCAATAACAGTCACAAGCTTGTGCCAGTACTGTGTTCCCTCTGGTAGCTCCCACACTTGCTTGTTCACAGTCTTGCCTCAGACCAACCTGAAAATTTTCTTGCTTGTAATGTATGTGACCCTTCCCAACTAGATCCCTTTTTGGCTTTTGGCATCTTTATTCTCGTGTGTGCGACGGTGTGCTCCCCCCAACCTGACCTTTTCCCGTAAACCTGCTCAAGCAATAACCACTGGTGGTGGTTGTGATGGCTGCATCTGGTTGTGATGGCTGCATCCAGCTCAAAGTGGATTCAGGTCAGACAGATAACAACACAGTAGCCAATGGCTAATTTATGGCAATGTGCCCACCTAACCACAGTGCTCGTCAATGTCTGACTCAGGCCAAATTTGGAACAAATGAACATCTGCAGTCAGTATGTAATATGACTGAGTCGATCATCTTACCCCCATAAATAGTAAGCAGTCCAAAAGCCCTTTGAGCTCTCCTGCACAGCAGTGGGCTGCACGCCAGGATCTCTCCTTGAGTAGAGATGCCTCTCAAGATTACTCCTCGAGGTTGAGAGACTCCTTATCATGTCAGATACTTGGTAAGTGAATTGGGAATAAGCTCTCTGAAACTTTGAAATCTTAGCTAAGTGATATAAAGGACTGATTGTGCATATATAATCCTTTAGACAGAAACTGTTGACCAGGTCTGGGACTAAGTTTCAATCCAGCCACACCTAGACTTTTATAAGGGATGGAGTCAAGAACGCAAGGGAGTCCTCTCTGAACCTCGTGACTCAACGGGATGGTCTCCCTAGCAGTTTTGTCTGACCCTGTCCTCTATGCAATAGATAACCAAGTGTACCTTGCCATCGGATCTTCTTAAACTACTGTCACATTTACCATGGAACAGTGTTAACTCAGTTTTATATCAATAAAATATATTGCTGCTTCTCTCTTGCAAGTGGAGTGTGTCACTCCATCCGCAACAGTGTGATGCAATCATTCGCTTCCCACTAAAATGCTGTCTGTCTTAGGTCCTTTGTTCATACATGCAGACTTCTCCTCTGTTACCTTCTGTTGGGTCATTATAGCACGTGTCTTTGCCCAGATCATCTTGCAAGTACAGTATGCAATAATTGAAAACAAAGTATTGTTTGCACTCTTAAATTACTAATGAAGCCATAAGTTAATATAGAACTTTGAGCTTTGGTCCCCTTTACTCTCACTTGTTAATTCTTTTCTAAGATTTAGAAAGTAAGCTTTTCAGTGCAGTGGTGGTATCTTTATTTGTCTATAAAACATTTGCCACAGTTTGGGGCACTATTTTAAGTCTTTGTCAAGGCTTTTTCCCCACTGATGTCAGCTTCAGATAATTTTTCCTTAGAACACCTTTTGCCACTCTCTAACAATTTTCTTTTTGCCTCGCTATTCTTACTTGCTGTTGTTTTCTTGGCTTTAAAATAATGTATAAGATTGGGCAAGTTAAAAAACAGTAGGGGTTTATAGAAGCTGATGAGTTGAGTCAGTGAGTCAAAATGAAAATAAACTTTTTTTGTATGTTACGTTACGCACAGCAAAGCAATAGAAAGACTATCTAGTCATAGCTCAATACAAAATAAAATCTTAAGACAAACCTAGAAGGTCAGTTTCCCCCCCTATATCTTGTCTTTGAGAGGAACCTTTAGCAGGAGCTCAAGAAACGAGAGAGTAGCGTAAACCTTCTCCTTGCATATCCTTTCCACTTCTGAAAGTGAATAGCTTAGGGACTTCCAGAGCTCAAGACTGTATCTGGATCATTGTTTCTGATAGCTGTCTGTGCACATATCCTCCATGAATTTGTCTAAACCTTTTTTGAACTCATTTATGGTTTTGGCTTCCATAGCATCCTGTGGCAATGAGTTCCACAATTTAATTATGTGCTTTGTGAAAGAGTACTTCCTTTTGTTTGTTTAAAATCTGCTGCCTGATAATTTCATTGGGGGCCTGCTTGTTATGAGAAATAATAAATCACAATTTACTGTTTGCTTTTCCACATTCTTCTTGATTTTTATAAACCTCTACTGTAGTCATCTTAACTTGGAAAACTAATGACTGTATCTGGTGACTTAAGAGCTGTAGTCTAGTTAGGCACTGTACGGAGACTGTTCTGTAACTTGGATAATCCTTTCTCACCTTGTAGTGAATTTGCCTTGGTGTTCCCATGTCTTCATGAAGTGAGATGACCAAACCAGTATGTATTACTTCAGATGTGGATTCACTGGGATCTAGTAATATTCTATATTAGTGTAATCTCTTTCATGTAGCTGTCTTCTATAACCGCAGAAGCCAGTATAACTTCGAGCAGCTGAATGGCTTTTCTTAACTTGTACTCCCAAGAGCAGCAGAGGCCTAAAAGCTACTTGGTGTACTCCGTATAAAGCAATGTCATAGATTAGAGGCACGTTTTCCTCTGTTAAGGAAGGCTTATTGCTTATATGCTTTCAGTTTGTTCTCAGGAGTCAAAAAGCCAATATGGTATTCATGTCTCTTCTGATCTGAAGGACATAAAACTAGAATAGCCACAACTTACACTTGTGAGTTACGGTAGCTGTAGTAGTTCTGAGGCATCGTTCTGCTGGAGGACATTGTGCTTTGTGTCTCCCTAGGTGTGTGCACTGAAACTTCAGCTGATATGATCTCATTTATTCAACTAGGGCAACTCATGGCAACATTTCACTATTAGGTCTGGAGGAATCGTGGCTTCATATTGATTCAGATCCATGTTTTTATTCCAAGTACGTTCATTACTATGTTCGTTCAGATCACAAGTGCATGCATGGAATAAATTTCTTGATTGTGTCTGCTTACCATGCTTTGATTTGTGTCTCAGAGATCACAAACTGTCTTCCTTTCAGCTGAAACTACGCTGAAAAGATTCACTCAGGGAGCATACCTAATGCACTCCAGCTGTTGCTGGGAATATACCTTCCATGGGACTAAACCAGAGCTAGGCCTGTGTGAACTCCCTTGAATTGGTGCTGAGTCCTCAGCAGTTTTGCCCTGCAGATACACTCCTCTTGCGCTGCACTCTTTGCCTATGTAGGCATAGGCTATGTAGATCTCTGTAGGAGTTTAAAACATTTTTAAACAGTATTAAACTTAACCACTAAGTTACCTATACACGAGTCCTTTGCCATATATTGTACAGCATCTCACAGTTACCACCACAGTGCTGAAATGTTAACCCAAGTATATGTATTGAGGCCCCATCCAGCCTGGCCTTGAACGCCTCCAGGGATGGGGTATCCACAACTTCCCTGGGCAACCTGTTCCAGTGCCTCACCACCCCCAGAGTGACAAATTTCTTCCTGATATCTAATCTAAATCTCCCCTCTTCCAGTTTGAAGCCATTCCCCCTCATCCTATCACTACATGCCCTTGTAAAAAGTTGCTCTCCAGCTTCCTTGTAGGCCCTCTCCAGATACTGGAAGGCTGCTATAAGGTCTCCCTGGAGCCTTCTCTTCTCCAGGCTGAACAATCCCAACTGTCTCAGCCTGTCTTCATAGGATAGGAGTTCCAGCCCTCTGATCATCTTTGTGGCCCTCCTCTGGACTTGTTCCAACAGGTCCATGTCCTTTTTGTGCTGAGGACTCCAAAGCTGGACTCCAGGTGGGGTCCCATCAGAGCGGAGTAGAGGGGCAGAATCACCTCCCTTGACCTGCTGGCCTCACTTTTGATGCAGCCCAGGATATGGTCGGCCTTCTGGGCTGCAGCCACGCATTGCTGGCTCGTGTTGAGCTTCTCATCAATCAACGCCTCCTAGTACTTCTCCTCAGGGCTGCTCTCAATCCATTCTCCACCCAGCCTTTATTTGTGCTTGGGATTGCTGCAACCCAGGTGCAGGACCTTGCACTTGGCCTTGTTGAACTTCATGACGCTGGCATGGGCCCATCTCTCCAGCCTGTCCAGGTCTCTCTGGATGGCATCCCTTCCCTCCAGCGTGCTGATCATGCCACCCAGCTTGGTGTCATCAGCAAACTTGCTGAGGGTGCACTCAATCCCACTGTCTGTGTTGCTGTCAAAGATATTAAACAGCACCGGTTCCAGTACCGGCCCCTGAGGAATGCCACTCATCACTAGTTTCCACTTGGATGTGGAGCCATTGACCGCAACCCTTTGAGTGCAGCCATTCAGCCAGTTCCTTATCCACTGAGTGGTCCATCCATCAAATCCATGTCTCTCCAATTTAGCAACCAGGATGTTGTGCGGGACAGTGTCAAATGCTTTGCATAAGTCGAGGTAGATGATGTCTGTTGCACTCCCCTTATTCAGCAACACTGTAACCGCATCATAGAAGGTCACCAGATTTGTCAGGCGTGACTTGCCCTTGGTGAAGCCATGTTGGCTGTCACCAGTCACCTCCTTATTTTCTATGTGTGCCTTAGCAGAACTTCCAGGAGGATCTGCTCCATGATCTTGCCAGACACAGAGGTGAGACTGACTGGCTTGTAGTCCCTGGGTCTTCCTTTTTTAACTTTTTGAAAATGGGCATTATGTTTCCCCTTTTCCAGTCAGTGGCAACTTCACCGGACTGCCACGACTTTTCAAATATAATGGAAAGCAGTTTAGCAACTTCATCCGCTAGTTCCTTTTTCCAGAACAGCTTAAAAAGAAGGAAAATACTAACAGCCTTAATTCAAATAAGCATCGGGCTTTGTAACTGGAGAGTCCTTTCATAACTAGTTCTTTGTGATATTTTTGTTGTGACTTTTGATTGGCAAAACACACAGCTGCAGACTTTCCGAAGCCATACTGGGACATTACTGATTGTTTTTGTCTCTCTGCAATAAAAGCTAACACTTCTTACGTTCAGGTTTTTGTGCTATGCCTAGTGCTGTGACCTCTTGAGATGCTCATCATTCAGTCATCTTGGATTAAAAAAAGAGAAATCAATATTCTTCTGTCTCTTTGCAATCAGGCATATGCTGCAATCCCTGCATATTACTTGAGGGACTTACTGAACTTGTATGTATTCCCCGGCAGCATTAAACCTGATGCAAACCAAAAATACTACAGTCCACCAAGCAATTCCAGAAACATTAACGCAGTAACATTGTCAGAAGGGTGAAAAGGTACCAGCAAGGAGCAGTTCCTTAATATTTTCGGAGAAAGTAACCCATCCTGCATTCTCGCTCTTGGAAGCACAGTGGGCTAGATGAGTTGTTCTGGGGGGCTTTGTGTGTCTCTTAAGCCTCAAGTAGAGCTTTCATGCCTTGGCTTACTGTGTTGGCATGACAGAGAGCGGAGAACTTCTGAGCAGACTCCTCTGCCTAGCGACAGGTAGAAGAAAAAACTGGTTTGTGCTTGTGGATTTTGTGTATGCTGCATAGGAGATTGAGGTTGAATATGTTCTTTCTTGGGCTGAGCCCAAACTTCTCCAGTTTGGGCTGCATGAAGTTTCTTCTGCAGCTTGAACCAGGGAAGAGGTGTACTAAAAAGGGTCTTCTCAAGAAAGCATTACTTTACTTCTTTAAAAGAAGTGAAAATAATAGCATTATTAATAAATTAGATGTCAGGCCATCGTGCCTTTGACTTGAAGGAATAATTTCATGACATTGCATTTTATTTAATTTGTATCTGTACAAGTGGGAAGTTTAAAGCTGTGAATCAATTCAAACTTTTAAGAAAATGTTTACATTTATCTCCTAGGCTACTCGACATGCAGAAATGGTGGCAATCGATCGGGTCCTCGACTGGTGCAAGCAACACAACAGAGATTATACCGAAGTGTTCGCTCACTCGGTATTGTATGTTACTGTAGAGCCTTGTATCATGTGCGCAGCTGCTGTGCGCTTGATGAGTATCCTTTCATGCTTATTCATGCTGGGAAACCGTATGTCAAAACATTAGTCTTTTGGCAGTGAGCCCACCCGGGGGGCTTGGCACTGTCAGGCAAAGCCAACAGGGATACCACCTTATGGTTTGAGAGTCTGCACCCACCTCCATTTACCGCATGGTAAATAGCGAGAGACTCAAGAATGAAAGAGAAATGGTGCAATTATGACAAACAACGATTTCTCTTAGGGATGTAGAAGTACATTTTAGAGATATCTGTTATTATGTAAAATGAGGTAATCTCAGTTCAGTGTTCAGTTTCAGTGTACGGAGGCTTTGTACGCCTCTGTTTTGAGATTCATGCTTCTCCTTTTCTGAGGAAGGCTGGATGTGCATCTTCAGCAATACATCTTACATTACTCAGAAGTACGTTCAGATTTTATGAGGGAGGAATTGTAGTGCAAACTAATTTAGTTTGAAAGGTACAAGCACATTTTAGTGAAATTTAATGACTACTTAAATCAGGCTACTTTACTTCCTGCTTGGTTTTCACTTTAACTTGATACCTTAACTCATTCACATAAATTCCGCGGGTCGTATATGGTTGTCGAAATGAGCGATTTGGAGGCTGTGGCTCAGTTTTGAGCATCTCGTCTGATGATATGGTAGACACAGGAGAACCGTTTGAAGTAAGCTACAAAATGTTTTCCTTTGGTTTTCAGCTAGGGTACTGTGCCTAGCTTCGTTATCATGCTTTGAGAATGTTGTGCATCAGTTTAAGTGATCAAAAGTCAAGTGAACTTGACTTCACAAGAAAATAATGTAAAAAAAACCCAAGTCCTTAAATTAAGGAAAATTGAGGGAAAGCCTGATGACGGTCTTAAAATATTTGACAGGATGCATGAAAGAGGAAAGGAAAGAATTATACTCATGGAACAAGGTGAGGAATAAATATATCTGAAAGATGTGGAATACTTAGAAGAGTAAGTGTATGCTGCAGGAAGAGATGAGGGAAGAATTATTTTAAACTGCAGAATGTACAAACACATAATAATTAAAGATCGAGTAATGGCAACTTACTCAGTTACTGTTTTTTAGCTGAGCCACTGGAAATGATTGTATTTTTGCTCCCGGTCTATCCATATATAAGGTAAAATGCATTAGCTTAGTCCTACTTCATATAGTTCAAATCCCAAAATAAATATAGACTGCAAAAGTAGCAGATGAGATTTAGTTTAGGTACTGGGAACCTTTCTGAACAGTAAGGATACTGAAGGGCTGGAACAGAGTGTCTGGGGAGAACGAGGCATCTTTGTCATTTAAGAAGGGCCGGACAAACATTCAGTGGAGGTATAGCCTACATAAATCTAGCTGCTTTACAGCATTATACTAGTATACGTATACATACATATAGATAGAGAGTATTTATACCATTGTATTTATTACATTATATGTAGTTGTAGATGATACTGCCTTGTACAAGGATACTGATTAGGGTTCTTAGAGTTCTTTTCCACACTTAAGATTTATGATTTAATGAATGTAAAAAATAAGTAATATATTTCAGCACTGTAAATACGCACTAAAGACTCAAGGCTCAGAAAGAATTTTAGTCAGCAAGACGATATTGTTTGGCAGTCCAATGTAAAAATATTAAGCATCTTTCTTACGGGGTGATTGTGAGACTACCATCTGAATTAATTTGTATAGTCGTACTGGAAGAGTGTCCGTTTGCTAACATTGGCACATGGTAAGGAGGAGAAGACTCTTGCTGCTACAAGTCCTTCCTTTGTTTCTGTAGACAACTGCAGTGGGATGTATAGGTGTAATTCATTATTTTCTAGTGTGGATGGAGATTCGTTTACTGTTAGTGATATTTAAATGCTTGTCATTAATGTTCAGGGCCTGGAAAAATACTTCGAAAGGACCAGAAAGGTCTGAGAGGTGACTGTTAGGAATAAAGAATAGGTGTGTGGACATACGTTGCCTTGGTAGGAATCTTATCTACAAATACCTAGGTGTATGTCTTTTATGTTTCCAAATGCTTGAAGAGCATATGAAGTAAGCTGGAAATGCATTAATAAGAAAAAAAGCGGAGGTTGCATATAAATTTTACATAAGTTACTAAGAAAGTTTGTTGCCTAACTTGAAGTCAGTAGGGAAATTATTTACTAAGCCTCAATGTAGTATTTTTCAAATGTATGAGGTATTCAACCTGAAAAGATTTTCTGACCCCCAAATAGTTAAAGGTATGTGTTAAATTAGTCGAATAGACAGTACAGTTGTTTACAATTATTCTGTACTTAAGGCACTATTGTGAAACATAGAATATTTTATTCTCAGATGTGCTCATGAACATCATTCTAATTTGAACAGTGTGTTTCTGGCTATCGTGCCGCAGAAGCAGTGGAAATGTTAAAAGCTTTCTACAGACAAGAAAATCCCAATGGTAGGTTTCACGTTAATGGATCCATTTTGATCCCAACCTAATTTAAAAGAATGCTGGCACTGGTATTACTGTAATTCACTTCTGATGTTTTTTCTCCCTTTCTGTTTCTTCTTGGCAGCACCAAAATCAAAAGTACGGAAAAAGGACCGTCGTAATTAGCCCTACGATGATGGGAGACAGAAACTTACCAAAAGATGATATGTGAAGGTTTCTTCAGCATCCTTCTTTTTTAAAGTGTACAGTCCAATTAAACAGAGCTTTTATTAATAGGATACTACCTGTTCCTGTGTTTTTATGTATGTGATTTCTTGTTATCATACCTGACCAAGCGAAAGAATAAGTGGCTGGTTTTAGAAAGAGGAGAATTTATAGTTCGAGTTCACTTGCTTACAGCCAGATGGATCCATTAAAATTATGCCAGTCTGTACAGCACATTCTAGAATATTTTCTTTCTTTCTGTCTGTGGAGAACCATCTTGCTTTTCAATGATAAATGTTTGCTGAGGCAAACCCAAGTAAATCTTTTGGAAGGTTACATTTGTGAGACCTTCACAGTCCTTGTGTGTATATTTAATCAAAAAGCATATAAGGAATTGTGCAGTCCTTGAAGACTTGAGATAAGACGATTTTAATGGCTCTTCATTGTTTTTTACACCCTCTGTAGCATAAGACAAATTTTCAAACATAACTCCTGAAAGTCCCATACATATGTAGACAGGTGTATCTGCAGAATCGCATGTCTCGGTCTGTGTATGCTGTTGCTAATAAGTGTACGCAGGCATCACTTGGCTGTACAGCATCTTCGTACAAAGTTGTGGAGAAACTCGCCACAACTCTCTTTAGACTGTCCACTCCTCTTGTGAATATTAGCATAAGAAATGCTTTATCGTTAAGAATCCACTAAGAAGTTGAAATTGTTCTCGGCTACTAAATTAGGGTAACAGACGGGCAGATGCATGTGAAAGCCAGGAAATGAAATTGGAAATAGTATGAAGAAAATATCTCTGAGATTTGTATCTTTTTGTAGTGTTGGTTGCCTTTGTCATTTCCATGCACTTTGCTTGCCCATGCAGTAATTTATAATCCAGAAGAGGGCCTTACAGTTCCACTAATGAATTAAGAATACAAGTACAGTTCAATCCTGATAATACACCTCTTAGTGGATGCTTATCTTAAGCATGAAACTGTTTGTAGTTTCTTTGGCTGATACTCAGAAATTTGAGAAATGCCTTAACATTTTTTTTAATGTAAACGGGTGATTAGAATTCTATGACTATAAAAAGTGAACACAATTAAACCTTTTAGATATTTCAATTAAATACTTTCAAAAGTGTTTTTTTTATAAGAGCATTCAACATTACTTTGTCACCATTGCTTCTAATAGCTTAGAATTTGCATTTTATGTATTTACTTATTGTTTACACAGTGTCTTGGGAAAGAAACGTATTTACCATAATAGCTATTTTCAGAGTTTAGAAATAGTATTCCTTTAACTTCAGCCCTTTAAATGACGCCTGTGACCTTTCCTATTCTGACTATTTCAGCACTCTTGAGTGTTTTCCTTTCCATAAGCAGAAGAAGTTATGACTGCGTGTGTACATTTCAGCAGCTTTGGAGCTGCAAGGGCTCGTGAACCAGACAGCTAAACTGGAAAAGCTATTTAGGAAAAGACCATTTTTAATGACTGCGATGGCTTTATTGGAAAGAAGTGGTCACACCTGTGGTTGTGGTATTTGGATGGTGATATAAGACAGCTATTTATCTATACCGATACATACATTCAGTTCTCAACTTCAAACTTGAAGAAATCACTGAAGCCCCAATTAAAGGAAGATGTTAGACTTCTGGCTTGTCACTGACATGAGTGACAGCAGGAATTGGAGCCTACATACTGTTTTGGACCAGGACCTAGATCTCTCAGCACCTGTTCTGCTGCAGAGTGCCTAAGAACACTTTCCTTCCCTGCTGCCTTCTTTCAAAGAAGAATGTTGCTAGCATTTGGATAGCGTGCCAGTAGGAGCCATGTAAATAAGTAGTATTCCTGGTAGTAGGCCAAAACACTTTAAAAGCTGTGTCCCATTCTGTAGTCCTTTCAAAGTGGAACAGAAATATTTTGTAACAGTGGTCAGTGGTAACCTGTCACCTAGAAAACAGTTTAAGTAAGTCCTGCTCAAAGCCAAAGAAGACTGAAGAAGGTGGCAAAAATAAAAATTTCTCTTAACAGTGATCAAGGATAATAATGTACATCTTGGAAAAGGGGCATGAAAGGAATAGCATAGCAAGCTAAAAACTATTGTATTACAGAAAATTCGTAAAAGATGCTTCTCTTTACTATATAGTGTAATAATGTGAGCAAAAAAACCCAGTCTAGTATTGAGACACATTTGAATGAGTATATCTTTTTAAGTATAATAATTAGCTTGGGGAACAAACTGCTAAAAGATCACACTGAAAGCAAAAATGTAGCCCATTCTCCTTTAAATCCTGTTACTAAGGTGAATAAGAACAGATGTGGCTATGCAGATATTTTTATAAAAGAAGGAAATTAACTCATGTTTGAAGACAAGCTGCTCATCAGAGCCATGGCATGACATGCCAACAAGTGGCACGCATGCAGCCATCTCCTCCTCCCTCTCTGCAAATGGCCGGCCTGCCACCTCGGTAGCAGCAGCTCTGGCAGCAGGAGCCCACAGGTGCTGGTCCTGTTGGCCTCCGCTTGCCACTGCCCTCAGAGGTGTGACCTTGAGTTTTGAGTTTGTCAGTGTTGTTTAGAGTCCGATTCACAAACTTGAGCATTCCACAAGAAATTATGGAGATCCTGGGCAGAAGGCTCTAGGTTCAGGCTCAGAGAAACATCTCCATGGCTAAGCTCACCACAGGCTGGAAGATGGCAGGAGGCAGCCGTGACAGCAATAAACCCGATGACCTGACCAGTTGCTCCAGATCAGAGAATGAACTTAACGAGAAAGAGAATTGGAGAGCACAGAAAGAAGAATGCCAGAAAAAAAAAAAGAATTGAACGCTTCTTGGAACACTTCCTCAGCAAGGACATGACAGTTGCTCATGGCTGTGGAGCACAGGCTTGGTTTGGAACTGTTGCTGCCAAATAAAATCCTGCAGCAAACTACTCCAGAAGCACCCTGGGAATCAAAGAGCTGACGGGCCGCACAGCCTGGAAGAAGTGTTGCTGTCTGCTTGCTGGGGACACGGGTCTCGGGCTTTGGCTCTGGCACTAAAAAAGCGTCAACAGCAACAACTTTAATTGTCGCTGCCACCGGGAAAACTCAGAGCAGCAGTTTATAAATGATGCTATTCATTTTTGCAGCGCTTTTACTTATTTTTGTCTATTTGTGTCTAGGTTGCCGCAAAGCAGGCCTCAAGAGCAGCAGTAAATATATTCAACTGGTTTATTTAAAGAAGTTTAAATGCTTCACATCACCATTTTCCCCTTGCTGCTTGATAAATAAATACGTAGGCTTCAGCATTACATTTACCTTGGACTGCATTTTTGCCAGTTCATCACAGGCAACCATGATTTTATTTCAGCCTTCGGTTTGCTTGTCAATAGTCTGACATCAAAATATATTGAACCAGTTAGGAGGGCAAGGAAGCAAAACAACACGGCTTTGTCTCTGCTAAACCGATTACAATTGACAATCCAAGGCTATAATAAATATGTCTTGTGACTTGCACACTAGAGGAGAGCCTGAATTTAAATTATAGCTTTGGGTTTTGAAATGCTCACTGATCCATTCCATTCCCATTAAGACCGTCTTCCGCTCTGCGAAATTAAGTGATATCTTTACATGACAGTTTAATTTAATTAATTTATTTTTCGATATGTACGTTTATGGAGTTTCTCCATTAAGCTTTTGAAATGTCTGTAGGTCCTATGCATTAATGTAAATGCGCCATGGCCCGTAATTACCTTTGGCAGGCTTAGGGCACTGATAAAAAGATTATGTTTTTAAAAACTAAAGTCTTCAAACTTCCCCGGTGCTTGGCAGGAAATCTATTTCTATGTTTTATTTGGAGCAAGGCTGGGGAGCCTGCAGCCAACAGCTCCAGTGTAGGCAGTAACTGCTACATTTTAGAAGAAAATACATTTGATGCTAAATAGGAGAAGGGGAGAGGAAGACAATTAGCGCGAGAGTACTAGAAGCAGCTGTTTATTTGTTTTGCCTTGTGGCTGCCAATATATACTCTTATCAATAAAGTCCATCTAGAAATGGCATATTTTCTGTGAAATTACTTCGCAAAACATGCATCTTTGTCTTTTTAAGGGTCTGCCCCAAAGTGAGTTTATCTTCCTTTTTCACAATAGCTCTGCGTGAGCCAAGAATGTCGGATTCTCCCCTTGCCTCCTCCTCCCTCCTTTCTAAAAATGAACTTTTCAGGGAAATAAGGAATTCGGAGAAGTTTGAAGGAGAGCAGATGGCCAACAGTGATCCAATAGGATGTAAAACTTCAGTTAGGTAGGCGCTTGGCAGGCAAGTACAAGTGAGCCCGTGATGTTTCCATAGTGATGTTTTCACATGGTGTCTTCCTTTTGTCGTTTAAAAATCTAAGTGATTAAAGGGGAAGGGGGGATTAAATAAAATTAAGGGCTCTCTAGACCTGAACATTCAGCATGGTATAATTAACTCTACCCTTCCCAAGGGCAGTGGCTTGGGCTCATTGCTGCTTTCTGGCTGAAGAGCGATGCACTGACCTCAGCTACGGTCGCACTCAGCTGCTGTGGCGCTTGTGGGGGCTGCCCATGTTGCCGGATAAAGCAGAGACAGCTTCTGAAATTAAGATATGACTCAGATCATAGTGCTCTTGGAGGGGAAATTTGTCGGGCACTCATATTTGTGGTGTCAGGATTTCACATTTAGGTATGGGGGAAGGTTTGCCATGGCACTTCTCTAACCTTCGGAGCTCTCTCTACATGCAAGGAGGCAGCGTAATAAAAATTGACGCTTCCCATGACTTTGATTCCTACTTTCTCTTTTGAAGTCTGAGAGGTAGCCGTTACGGTCACGTTAATTTGTGAGGATATAAACAACTGCCATTATCTGTGCAGCCACATTGTGCAAGAGAAACAAGGTTTGTAGGGAGAAGCACTATCTTTTATTAAGCCAAACGATACAGTCGGAAAAAACAGGCAAGCTTTTCAACGACCAGCTGTAGGGACACTGAGTTCAAAAGCTTACCAGCTTTTTCCACATACCTAATGGAAGTAAAATGAAAATAAGTAAGTACATGTTTGTACATACCTTCTCCCTACAAACCTTGCTTTTCTTGAAAAAAAATTCGGACACATTTGACTGTCAGCTGGTTTAAGGAGAAAAAGAGGTTGCAGGAGGGCAGACTCATGGTAAACTTTTCTCCTAACTCCCCAGCAGACCCCCTCCGCTGCCTCTGTGCAGGCATGTCGGCACTTTGTGAGGACCCAACACAATTTTCCCTTCCCCAAAGTCTCCCAGTGAGGTGCTAAATGCAGCACCTCATTTACTGAGCCCCTCGCCCTCGAGCAGGGGGACTCTCCCGAGGAGAAGCAGCTTCCCAGCAGGAGTGCCGTGGGACAGGGGGAGAGTAGTTCACATTACCTGTGGTTTACAAATCTCAGCTTGGAACTCCCACGAATGCTGTGGTACAAGCAAATAAGTCAGTTTAGCCTGAGAACAAAGTTCCCTCGCTGCCCTTCTGTGCCTCACCCTTACACTCAGAGCTCCCCGGCAAGGAAGCCCTCCGCTTGCACAGTGGCCAGCCTGTTGTTACTAAGCCTGACCCCAGAGACAGCAAACGTTTGCTTTTTTAGGAAATTCATTTTCTTACTCTCTGCAACTACTTTCCAGTCATACTGTGCAGCACACGTACTGGCAGCACCAGCAGCAGACTAAATGAATCATTCAAAACTATACCTGTTTAGTGCACATTTTAATATTTAAGTGTGTTTATCCCATCAGGGAGCTCCATCAGGATGCTCGAGCTGCCAGTAACAGCAGGGAATAGCCCAAGCCCG
>NW_009647763.1:3817053-3835101 GCF_000708025.1 Charadrius vociferus | reverse complement strand
GAATGCCGAAAGCTCTCAGCCACGGTCACAACAAAACCCTGATTACTTACAACACAGGGCACTTGGGCAGCATTTCTACCACAGGGAAGATCTGGCAACTTTGCTGTGGGCAGCTACAGCTCAGGGAGTTTCAGCCTACGGATTTACCTTTAGATTTAGAGAGTCCTTGCAGTGCTGCTGTGCCACAGAGGGCAGTCAGGGAACGGCATTGCAATGGGTTGGAGCTGGGCCAAGTGGAGCAGCTCGGGCTCTTTCCCATCTTTACATTAACCCTATGCCACGGGGGTTAAGCTCGCCCTGCTTCACCGTGGTGTACTGAAAGTTTATTCAGTTCATTCCTGCAGGCCTTCATCCAGGTAGGGCGAGTCTTTAATCCTCTTGCACACCTTGCAGCAGAGCTACAGGGTGCTCCCCTTTGAAGCCACCTCTCTGTCCATTCCAGATTTTGGACCACCATCAGGCACCACTATTCAGCGGTCATCGTTACTTCCCCCTGCACTGAGGCTGCAGTTACAAACCTAACTCCAAGGTATCTTTGTGTCTGGTCCCATGCCGAGCTCAGCCCGGCTGTACTGAGGAACCTGCCTCCCTACCGATCTCACCTGGCATTTACTTTTTTTTCTCTCCTGCTGCCCCCCGAAAGCAGCGAGTTGCTGTGCTGCGTAGCTGAGGAGCAGCAGCGGTGAGGAGCCTCTGCCCTCCTGCCTTGCCGCTGCTCCAGCCAGCACAACGCCAGCTACCAAGGAGGAATAACCCGCAAGGAGCCTAATGAAACAGCAATCTGGCATTAAGATGTGTATATAGTTGCCATTTGTTAAATTGACAGATGACATTTGGAACATGCAGTCCCTATTCATTTTTTTTTAAAGCTAAATACTCTCTTGAAATAAAGTCTTTGCCATTAGTCTTAAAGCTGATTCCCAGCCCAGACAGGGCCAGCTGTGCTTTTACACATTTCTGGGCACCAGGTCAGATTCCTAGCAGCTATAAGATTTCTTTTGCAATGAACTGGACAATTCATGAACAATGAACAATCACCTGCCTCCCAGATTACCTTGGGCTCTACTTTATTCTGCCCCCTCCCCCCCCCCATGTAGAATTCTTTATAAAAACAAAACCCAGATTTTTGACAAACAGTTTTTAATCAGCTTGAATTTCATCATATGCTACCTAGTCCCACTCGTCTACATTTTTACGTATCTACAATAACAAGATGCCAAAGGGAAGCTCCAAACACCTTCAACAATCGTTTAAAATTTATTCACGAGCAACAAAGACTGAGCTTTCTTAGAGACAAATACCTCAGACATCATATTTTAAGAGCAGTTAAGAGTGTGAAGGGACTCAGCTCATCCAACTCAAAAGCATAGAATTCACGGTAAAGACACGATACTCCTTTACACCTTCAAATTGCTGTCAACACTTTCAATAGCATACTTATGATAACTTCCATTTCCAACTCCAGAAATATTCAGAAGAAATAGGTGCCCCAACTTTATCAAAGTTATACTCTCAGACAAGTACTTGGCTGTTACCTCAATATGCTGCTTCATCAGTTTTATTGATAAAAGTCCAGAGAACTCATCTGACTGTTGTTTATTGAATGCCTTTTCAAAGTCATTCCATTTTAACACTAGGATGTCATTCCACTACTGCTATGCTGCCACTTCAGCTTATTTTTGCACATAAAAGAGCAGAAGTTAAGCCTTCCAATATGCAGAAAAGTTGGTAACTAGATGGCTACAATTGACTGAAAGGAGGGAAGTACCTTCCATGGGTGTACGCCAGGCACAAGCACATAGAAGATAGCATAGTTTCATCTCACATCCTTTCAGTGACTAAACTAAGGTGGGCAAAAGGTACAATGTCTGCACAGATGCTTTCTCCAGCAGCTACAGCAGGAGAAGCATGGCCAGCAACCCTCTCTCTCTGCAGCAGATTTGCCAGTAGTCACAGCCACATGGGAGCCACCAGAGGAGCAAGAGCCTGCAGAATGTTTGAGTCAAAGGGATGCTTTCTTCCTTTAAATTAAAAAAAACCCAAAACTTAAATGATTTACATATGAATTGCTTCTAATGAGGACACACAGGCTCAGTTTTCCAGCAGACTTTCAACAAGGCCAAAATTAAGGATACAATTACATGGCAGAATAGTAGACTGAGATCTTCATGGTTTTTCTGTCAACAGTGAAGTCAGCCACTGCTGGTGGGTGGGAAGCAGCTCTCTTTAGGGATGTTGAGCTGGTTGATTTTCTGATTACTTCAGAGAATTTTAAAAATAGCAAATTATAATAACAGGCCTATAGACTCTGTTAGCAGCTTTCTGATTAATATGAACATCAAGATCTATGCTAAGTTGTTGTCCATGAGGTATGCTGTTCAGACATTTTCTAGATGCTATTTTAACCTGTGTCTTCTGAGTCACATTAGTCAAAAGAATTGGCCTGTAATATAATTATTGCAAATGGTGCATCAGCGAGTTGTTTCCTAGGAAAGAGTTAAGAAAAACCTAACACTGCAATTAATGCTGAAATGGAACCCTTTTGCTTTGGCTTTTCAAAAATTTTTCCGTATGACAGGAGCCAAGTGAGACTGAAAGAGTTTAGAAAATTCTATTAGAAAGTCATCTTCACCCAGAGCTTTCCCAGAGACCAGAGGTTTTATGACTCCTTTTTATTTCTTCCTCTGCTTTGGGACTACTTAACTGTTCCCTAATTTCCTGCAGAATTACAGGTATTTCCAATTTACTTAAGAGACTTTGAGTCTGTTCAGCTGTGCAAATGACTCAGATAAGTTAAAGGATTTTAGAACTCAAAAGAGATGTCCTTAAAGGTCTACAGGGTTTGTAGCTTGTACGACAGATGACTGTGCACAGGAATCGCGTAACACCCTGTGCTTGCTTTCCTTCCTGAACTCTACTGCCAGCAGCTCCTAGACATTTCCTCATGGTTCTTCATTTCTGTTTTTCTACCATTTTGTAAGCAAAGGGTTCTTCACTTTTGCTTCCTGTAGAAACGTTAAGTACAATGCAGTTGTACATCTGAGTCCCAGTGAGCGAGAGACCCTCACTCTGTTGGTTTTTCACAACCATGCAGCTTGGTAATTTGGAACAGCAACATTTAGGACCTGAGCAGATTAATCAACAAAATCATTAGCATCATGGATTCTCGGTGGGATTCAGAGACTCTCATAAACTGAGGCAAGGAGCCTGGAAAGGTTTTTGAGCCCTGTTATGTCCAAAAACACCATGAGGTGAAGAGCATGGCAAGTTCTGCGATCCACCCCTCCAACTTTCCTTCTACACCATCATCCTTCAACTCCACTGCGTATCTTGTGTGTATGTTGGTCCATCCATACTCCACAGATGAAGAGCAGGCCTTGCTACACCTGCTACCAGGCTGAAATATAGTCTCCCCATGCCCGACTCATCCAGACCACCTCAGACAAACATTAAGGTGGCAAGTGTGCCTGGACTTTTCCCTTCAGAGATCTCCAGAACATAGCCTGCAGCCACGCAGTGTAGGTACCACAAGTTCTGCAGAGAGCACACAAGGTTTGAGCTCACGAATGAACTTAAGACCCCTCTTACCAGCAGCTGAGCTCTACTGTGTGTGAGGACTCTGCCACTTAGCATCTTGGCTGAACTAGGCTGCCACCACCTTAACACTTTCCAAGTAGCGCCCTCCAGGGATAGTAGTTCATGCAACCCATGAAATACCCAAGTTGTATTTCATTTTGGCCAATAGAGTGTACTTATTTTCTGCCTGACAAACTAACAAGATCAGAAATAGAGGGGGATAGGAAAAAAATGGCACAGAAAGGAAGAATTCAAATAAACGTGAAAGATACGTCAAGTCAGAGTGCCACAAATGCAAAATGTTAATATGCAACGCCATTAAAGCCCTGATGCTGTGAAATGTGTAGAGCACACATCAGAGCCTGTTTTACTTGCAGGGAAGGAAAACAGTCCTATTTATCTTCTAACTTCCTTTTGCTAAAACATGTTTCTTCTAAAATTAATTACTTTGGGAAAAGGCAAGAAAAATCGGTGTGGTTGACTGGGAGGAAAAATAAATACGGTGAGTTTGAACTAATTAAAAAAAAAACAAACAAAAAACAACCCATGCACACAGGGAACATGGTGGAGACCAGGTTTCTGCTCTTCAGCTATTTCTGGAGGCTGAAGGAGAACAAATGGACTGAACCGGTTCTACCCTCAATAGTAGGTTGCACCAGAAGATCTGTACCCTTTGTCCTTCAAGGTAGAGAGCAGGACACAAAAGGAAATGTAATCATAATGAGCCACACAATCTACATACTCCAGGTTTTTTTACTTCATCTTTGCAGTGGTTGATCTTTAATACATGTGTATTTAAAGTTTGGCATGCCAAAGCTTGGGACTGGACCCGGTGAAGTCTTTCTGCTGCAGGAGAGCTAGCTGTTAAAAACTATTTCCAGCAGACTCTGCTCTCCACCACTTCTACCCAGTTTCTAGAAATCAGTGGACTAATGCTCGCGTTGGCAGGTGGCTTCACTACTCCAGGTAGACTCATAGTGGGAAATCCTACCAGCTGTAAAAATCACTTCTCTATACACACTGTCCCCTTCCTTCTCCCCCGGCAGTCCTGCTGGCTCCATGTCTGTATACCCCACTGGAGTCAGGCTGTATTTATTTGGCTGCACACCCCTGCTCCCTACTGTGAGAGTACGGCAACCATGTTGGGCTTTGGTGGTCACACCATGCTTGATCTGCCCAGCACACCCAAGCTCAGAGCCTCAAAGGTCCTCTCCACCACAGGATGCGTATGTTAAAACTAAACACATGAGATGTATTGAGAGCAATTCAGACTTGTGGTTGACGGATAGAGCAGAGGTACCTTTTGTTTCCAGGGTACGTATTTTCGGTGTGTCCCAACTGGCCACAGTTTTCAGATCCTTTGGCTGTTCCTGTGTTGCGGTTTAATAAGTGAAGGCAGATGATCCAGTTCTCAGTGTCTTTGCCTGAAGAGATATAAATCACATCGTAGGTATTATTTCTTCATGTGTTGTGTCATTTGCTGAACAATTAAGTGTGTGTTACTGAAGGATTAATAAGTGAGCCAAGGCTACGGAACATAATGCAACTTCACAGCAAGAGATGACAACGCAATTCTTTAATACTATAATAGTATTTCATATAAAACCAGCTGATGTAAAAATCAATCTCATGCTAAATTGTGTTTTCCCCTTCAGTCCTTTTCAACTTTAAAAAAAAAAAAAAAAAAGAGGGACAGATACCAACAGCCCATAAATAATCTCTAAATAATGTGTTACAGACTGACAGTAAGTGGCACTCTCACAAACCCATATTTATATTAAAAAACCTCATAGGTATACATTTTATAGACTATCAATTATAACAGCTGAAAGTAAAGTAAGTGTGATGAATGTACATCTACTTTACTATCTATTACATCCCAAGTTTTTCAGAAAATGCTATTTTTATTCCAAGATATATATCTTATGAAGTTAACACAAACAAACCGTATGTTTTAGCCATAACAAAATCTAAACATCTACGTCCAAGACACGTGCAATTACACAGAAGTGTATTATAAACTGTACATAAATGAATAATAAACCACTAGTTTTTAACAGACCTCCACAGAGAAAAGACCTATCACAGATGCTTTGGCAGGTAAATTAATAGATTTATCCTTGCAAAATTGCACTTCTTCCAATAAACATGACTCTGGAGTGCGATTTTGGACAATATCTTCATAATATACAACAGCTCAACATTAAGACTGCTGGGACTCAGAGCGGGTCAAAAAGCAGCCAGCGAGTTAAAGTTTTTTTCACTTTTGGTTCTCTCTTCAAAAGCTGCTTGAGGGTCAATGGGTGCTGGTGCCCCCCACTCCTCCGTGCTGGTATCACCAAAAGTCCGTCTCCGCAGTGAGCACTGGCTCTGCCGGCTATTGCTCGAGAGAACCGAACAAACCACCCTCCCTTCCCCTCCCCGCGGAGGGTGTTGGTCCCCTGCTCTGTGGAAAATGCTCGGCTGTTGCTAGCACAGCAATTACGCTGCAGGAAAACTCGCTTCTAAATAATTTAGTCTTTATTTACTCAAGGGAAAAAAATAAAATAAAAAAGCTAAAAGGTGAAAGCTAATGAAGTACTGGAACAGGAATTATTTTACAGTAAAAAAAAAAAACCAAAAAAACTTTGCATGTTTCTAAGGACACAACATCATGTGCAGATCCAGAGAGAGTCCTTCGGGGCAAGCTTTGCTGAGCACCCTGCACCTCTACACGTAACCGGGTAGTGGGAAAGCTGCTACATCAGGTTGTCCCGTCACACTGAGAAGGCAGGGTAGAAGATAACTGAAAAAACTAGGTGTAGCGTGGGCAGCTGGGGAAAGCAAGCAAGTACAGAAAACAAATAAGTGCCCTTTCTTTCTACCCTAACTTTACGTGAATTTTTTTTTTTATAATGGTTTTTGAACATAAAGTTGAAATTATTCCATATTCTGTCCCTATGATCCCACTATTTATCTAGTTCACAAAGTTCCTAGCGTCCTTCTCACATACGTGCGATGTTTCTCATTTGGCTGCTTTTTAAATTAGTATATTCATATATAAATAAGCTAAACTAGGAGATGCCTTGCTGCATAACTGGCAAATTGCACTGGGGGTAAGAGTGCTTGCCAAGTTATAACAGGAGCACAGATCATGATCAAGACATCGTGATAACACCTAAGAAAGAAATGACGCAATCCCACGCTCAAGGCATCACTCCTTGCCTCTGCCACTGACCCATGCGGACAGGGCGAGAACTGCTCAGTGTCTCCATTTGCTCCTCTAAATTACAGTGTGCTCAGCAATACATCAGCTGGCGGGTTTGAGGCTAAACTCGCGTAAACCGATTTTGATTCCTTCCATCATGTCTCTCATTAAGTGTAAAGTGCCTCCAGGGAAAGGCAGCTGATTAAACAGATTCCTCTGTGACATAATGAATTTACGAAAGCCCTCCAGTTTCGCTGGGGATGTATGGGGAAAAATATCTTCAGCCACAGATGGCAAAGTCCACCAAGAGGGAGAATCACCCCATTTCCTCTGCCTGGGGGTCTGGCAAACCTTTCCCACCCAGCCTGGGGGCTGAGAGGAGATGCGTGCTGAGTGCTGGGAGGGAGAGAAGGGGCAGGGACACAGGGATGCAGCCATCCATCCATCCAGGGCACCAGCGCAGCAGCCCACTGTGCCCATGTTGAAGTATGGGGGTCACAGCGTCTTTACTTCCCTCTGCAATCACAGCCCGGCCCTGCCAGCTTCCCCACACAGCTCTTGCGCTACAGCCCCACGGCAAAGCTCTGCCCACAGAGAGGTATTGCCTCCCCACGCAGGAAAGGAGTACGAGGCTTTTTCCAGCGTTCAGATCCTGTTTTTAATGTGACTCAGCTCTGCAAAGTCCATAAGGATGACACGGGCTCTGCTTTATTAGCAGTTAGGTTAATGTTTGGAAATAAAAAGACTGATGGTTTTATCTGTTTAATCATTTGGTGCTGCCAAGAGCGACCATAAGCACAGCCCAACGGTGCATGAAGAGAGTGCAGCCTGACATTCGTTTCCCACCACTAAAATCCAAACATTAGCATACAAGTTGCTTAGCAGGCTGGCAGGGGCAGGCAGCCAGCATCGCAGCTATTGGAGTGACTCAATGATCATAATTTTTCTTCATGGAGATTTTCAGCCTCCTCGCAATGGAAGGAAATAGGGATGGATGAGGTGGGTTAATTTCAAAGTTTGGCAGTTCGTTTGTGTTTGCCCAGCTTTCCTATGCCCTTAGCTGAACTAGGCTACAGAGCTGAGGGCTAAAAGACTCTTCTAGTTTTTCCCCCAATATTATTTCACTTGTATGCGAGGGTCCCTCCTCTCTTTTTTCTTAAATCTCCTCTTCTCAGTACATTCTTTAGCAAACAGTAGCTGCAATGCAGATTCACCACATGTAACCAGGCGATGCTGCTGACCTGCCATATGCAGCCAGCAGCAGCTATAGCTATTCATCACTGAAGAGAGATTAGATGGGTAGATCACACGGTCAGCTGGCACCTCGACAACACTGGATGTGGCAGATGCCATCAGTGCAAAGAGCGGAATAAGAGACAAAAGGAGCCAAGCGACACAAGGATGTTGTTTTAACAGATGATAGCTACCTCAGCTAGCGTTTATCACCATTTATCACTAAATAAATGCAGCTGTTAGACTCATTGATCCTTTGAAACGTACGTAGAGTGGAGTTTGATGTTTTTTGGCTGAGTTACACAGAACACGGCTCCTTCTGTACACAAAGTCAAGGGGGAGAGAAGCCTCACGGTGGAGTTGCACTCCAAGCAAAGCTTCCTTGGATGTGCAAACACACGCCTTACCCACTTCTGGGAAGGCGCATGGCTGTATACATAATGGTCCAGCTGGCCCAACACTTCCAACGAGTAAGCATTGTGCTGTTGCAAGAGCACTGCAGAGCTTATAACTGGCCAAATAAAGTGCATTTTGTAAAAGCTTCTTAGCAGCCTCACAGGTGAGCTGTCACAGGGGACTGGCTAACCACATTAAACAAGACAGAGCTTCTGCAGGGCTGGCAGACCTGAAACACAAGGACTTGAAACCCTTAAAGCTTCTGCAATTGTCCTGCACCTAATTTATTTCTCCTATTTGTTCTCTGTTAGTATCTGCTCTTTCCCGTCAAAAGGGCAGCAGCAGCAGCCCATCTGCTCAATCACCTTCTCATGTCTGTGGTGTTTCTGAGAGAAGATGCTGTCAAGAGCTGCCCATGGATTTAACATGTCAGCTCAACACTTCAAATCCTTTTTCCTCTGCCAGAGCTATGCTGTTTGCTAGCATAAAAATAAGCAGAGCCTGAGCTCTGCCTACTCTCTCTGCCTTTCCTCATATACTTAACAGAAAAATAGCTGGAGCACAACTCCCACACATTGCACAAGATCCAGACTCAAGCAGCCCTAAAACAGGCTTTTTCCTGTCCCGAGTCTATGCTAGAACTAGTCAAAATTCAACACTTGCAAGGTTATAACACCTTTAAAGCAAGGGGAGATAAGGGGGGAAATCCAAGCAAACTTGAACACACCCAAAATGTGCTGCCACTTCCATAACTAACAGAATCCCACAACGCTAAGCCAAATGAAAAATAAATTAAAAAAAAAATCTTACCACCACCTCTTTAACCCCAGCCTCAAGGCAACCTCTACTCCACAACTATTTAACTTCCCTCCAGCTTCAAGTTTTCAGTCTTGCCATCCTAATGAGAAACCTTTGCCAGCTGGATCCATCTCCCAAAGCAATCTCCCTAATGAGGACAGGCACCTGGGGACCTACCTGCTTGGCTCAAGAGGAGAATTTGGTTTGTTTTTCCAATCCCCTGTACTGCAGAGTCCTTTGAGGCTGTGATAAGGGAATGCCAGACCACCTGGCAGCAAGAGCAGATGAAGAGGGAGGGGACTGATGAAGAGCTGAGATGTGGGTGGGAGACAGAGTGGGAGAAAAGTGTTCAAATCATAGAATTGGTGGTGTTGGAACAGACCTTTAAGATCATCAAGCCCTAACATTAACCTAACACTACCAAGTCCACCACTAAACCATGTCCCTAGGCACCACACCTACATGTCTTCTAAATAGCTCCAGGGATGGTGACTCAACCACTTCCCTGGACAGCCTGATTCAATGCTTGACAACCCTTTTGGTGAAGAAATTTTTCCTAATATCCAATCTAAATCTCTCCTGGTGTCATTTGAGGATGTTTCCTCTTGTTCTATTGCTTGTTACTTGGGAGAAGAGACAGACACCCACCTTGCTAAAACCTCCTTTCAGGTATTTGTAGAGAGCAACAAGGTCTCCCCTCAGCCTCCTTTTCTGCAGGCTAAACAATGCCGGTTCCCTCAGCCGCTCCTCATAAGACTTTTTCTCCAGATCCTTCACCAGCTTCATTGCTCTTCTCTGGATGTGCTCCAGAATCTCAATGTCATTCTTGTAGTAACGGGCCCAAAACTGAACACAGTGCTCGAGGTGGGGCCTCACCAATGCCAAGTACATCAGAACAATCACTTCCCCAGTCCTGCTCACCACTCTATTTCTGATACAAGCCAGGATGCTGTTGGCTCCCTTGGCCACCTGGGAACACTGCTGGCTCATATTCAGCTGGCTACCGACCAACACCCCTGACCTGGAAGAAAAAGACCTCTTTTCTGTGAGTCAGCTTTCCAGCCACTCTTCCCCAAGCCTGTCGCACTGCATGGGGTCATTGTCACCCAAGTGCAGGACCTCGCACTTGGCCTTGTTGAACTTCTTACAATTGGCCTTGGCCCATTTATCCAGCCTGTCCAGGTCCCTCTGTAGAGCCCTCCTAACCTCAAGAAGATCAACACTCCTGCCCAGCTTGGTGTCATCTTCAAACTTACTGAGGGTGCACTCGATCCCCTCACCCAGATCGTTGATAAATATATTAAACAGAACTGGCCCCAATACTGAGCCCTGGGGAACACCACTTGTGACTGGCTGACAACTGGATCTAACTGCATTCACCACTCTTTGGGCCTGGCCATCCAGCCAGTTTTTTATCCAGTGAAGAATACACCCATCTGAGCCCTGAGCAGCCAGTTTCTCCAGCAGAATGCTGTGGGAAATGGTATCACAGGCTTTACTAAAATCTAGGCAGACAACATCCACAGCCTTTCCCTCATCCACATGGTCACCTTGTCATAGAAGGAGATCAGGTTAGTCAAGCAGGACCTGCCTTTCATAAATCCATACTGACTGGGCATGATGACCTGGTTGTCCTGCATGTGCCATGTGATGGCACTCAAGATGATCTGCTCCATAACCTTGCCTGGGACTGAGATCAGACTGACAGGCCTGTACTTCCTCATATCCTGCTTCTGACCCTTCTTGTAGATGGGTATCACATTTGCTATCTTCCAGTCAACTGGGACCTCCCCAGTTAGCCAGTGCTGCTGATAAATGATAGCAAGTGGCTTGGTGAGCGCTTCTACCAACTCCCTCAGTACCCTTGGGTGGATCCCATCTGGCCACATAGACTTGTCTCTGTCTAAGTGGTGTAGCAGCTCACTATCCATTTCCCCTTAGATTATGGGGGGTTCCTTCTGCTCCCCCTCTCTGTCTTCCAGCTCAGGGGGCTGGGTACCCCGACAACAACTGGTCTTAGTATTAAGAACGGAGGCAAAGAAGGCATTAAATACTTCAGCCTTTTCCTCATCATTTATCACAATGTTTCCCCCCACATCCAATAAAGGTTGGAGATTCTCCTTAGCCCTCCTTTTGTTGCTATCTTATTTATAGAAACATTTTTTGTTGTCTTTCACGCAGTAGCCAGATTAAGTTCTAGTTGGGCTTTGGCTTTTCTAATTTTCTCCCTGTTTAACTTCATGACCTCCTTGTAGTCCTCCTGGGTGGCCTGCCCCTTCTTCCAAAGTTCATAAACTCTCCTTTTTTTCCTGAGTTCCAACCAAAACTCTCTGTTCAGCCAGGCTGGTCTTTTTCCCTGCTGGCTCATCTTTCAGCACATGGGGCACATGTGCACCTTTAAGATTTTGTTCTTGAAGAATCCAGCCTTCCTGGATTCCTTCCCCCTCAGTACTGCCTCCCAAGGGACTCCGTCAACCTCTCTCCTAGGCAGGTCAAAGTCTGCCCTCCTGAAGTCCAAAGTGACAGTTCTACTAACCCCCCTTCTTACTTCTCCAAGAACTGAAAACTCTATCATTTCGTGATCACTATGCCCAAGATGGCCTCCAACCTTCACATCCCCCATAAGTCCTTCTCTGTTTACAAACAACAGGTCCAGCAAGGCACCTTCCCTAGTCAGCTTCCTCACCAGCTGTGTCAGGAAGTTATCCTCAACACACTCCAGGATCCTCCTAGACTGTTTCCTCTCTGCTGTGTTGTATTTCCAGCAGATGTCTGGTAAATTGAAATCCCCCATGAGGACAAGGGCTAGTAATTGTGAGACTTTTCCTAGCTGTTTATAGGATATTTTGCCTGCCTCTTGATCCTGGTTGGGTGGTCTATAACAAACTCCCACCATGACATGTGCCTTGTTGGCCCTTCCCCTGATTCTTACGCATAAACACTCAACATTATTGTCACCATCATTAAATTCAAGACAATCAAAACACTCCCTAACATAGAGGGCTACTCCACCACTGCTCTTTCCTTGACTATCCCTTTTGATGGCAGCCATGGGATATGAGCACCCAGCCTCGGTCCCAAGCATGAGAAGAGGGTGTAGGGTATTGGTGCACATCTGGCAAATCTGCCTTTTTGTTTTTTAGCTTTGTTGCTTTATTATGCCTCCCCCCCCCGAGTTTCTTTTGCTGTATTTCACTCACAGCTAGTTGGGAAGGGGAGGCTTCACTTTCTCATGAAGTTACTGTTCAGTCAAAGCCCAACTTTAAAAATACATTTTCTAAATATGCACTATTCAGTCTTGTCCTCAGTGATTTGATTGGCAGAAATAAGAGCTGCAAAAGCGGATCTTGTCAGTCATTCTTAAGCCTTCCTTAATATGGAAACAATCACTTGCCATTTCAACCATATTTTTAAAGGGGCACAGTGTGCTTAATAAGCTGCGCACACCTGCAGTCTCAACCTCTTTTCATTTTCCGATAAAATATTTGTGGGGGCTGCAGATGTGCACGAGCAAGATAACAGACCCTTCCAGGTGGCACCTGAAAACCCATCCTGGCCTATTTTCTGTCATTTTCTGCAAATGCACTGCATATACGTGCACATCTGCATGTACTTTCCATCCCGCAGACACCCACCGGCACAGCTCTGAGCCCCCGTCTCTTGAAATCCAGAGGACGAGCGTATGCTCGTGTGCAGGGGAGTCACCACACTGTACATCACCTCGTGGCTGCGGGAAGTGAAATTTGCTCTGTAACAGGTCACGGTGGCTCTGTGGCAGAAGGTGAGCCTAATACGGAGGAGATTTTGCTATTTGCTATTTTTAGGCTCAGCTTTTTTTTTTCTTTCAGAAGCACAGCAGAGGATTAGGGTTTATTCACACATGGTCATCACTTGCATGTTGTGGACACAGACCCCATGTCATGCAGTGCCCACTCATTTTGGACCTGTCTTTCAGAAGCAGTGAGTATCCGTGGCAGTGGCTGTACTCTCAGAGACACAGAGACACTCAGCAACTTTAAAAGAAGACCAAGGAAGCCTGGTGCTGGGGCCCCAAATTATGTTAGGAGAATGGTTCCACAACAAACAAAACATTTATTTTTCATTCAAAGACCTCCTAAGAATTAAACTGTAATTCTTCTATGGTAAGTTTAGCTACAGCCTTACTGGGACAGGAGAACAACCATCCTTCGTCTTATCACCAGAAGGTCTCAATTCTGACCTGAAACACAGATTTGGTGCCAGGTGTAGTATTGTGTTTGCGGTCTGTTGCAAATGCCAGCCAGCGAGGGAATGTGTTGGTTTATGACACACAAGTAAAAAGCACAGAGCGAAGTTCAGCTGCGTTGGCCTTTGCTGGGAAAGGAAATAATTATTCTATTTGTTTTGCTTCCAAGATGGGAAAAACAAATGTCTTTCTCACCTCACTGAGAGGAAAAAATCACACCCACTATGGTTAAGGTGCACTCCTTTTAACTGAACAGTGTGACAACCTTGCAATTTGAACACTTTTTCTTTTTTTGGCTGCTACCTTCTGTTGCTGTTGTTTTTTTCTTCAATGTGGTTCATCCATGAGAGATGCCCCATGTACGAACATAAGTTGTTTCCTACAAAATGGCAGAGCTCATACATAAAAGGAACAGGTAGAGCAGAAGTGAAGCTAATTTCAAACACGCTTTTAGAAGAGCTGATTTTACTGCAAACTGGAGGCAAATACTTGGCCACAGAGGAAAAAAAAAACATCTTGAAGTGAGCCATGCCAGTCTGTCACGGGGGGTGGACAGGTTGGTCCTTCCTTGGGGCCTGTGGTGACCCTTCTCCTGCAGGCTGTGAGCTGTGATACTACCGAGGCTGCAGCTTTTGTCTGTTTGCTTTTGCAGTGACCAACCTGCAGCTGAGATCACCTTTTCCAAAGCGCAGATACAGCTGCTGGGAAGCTAGTGGCCAGACGAACATTTGGATGTTTGTCCCCCGTCACCAAGGGCAGAGCTTTGGGAGAAAAACAGGATCACAGCAGATGTTGGAACTGGGAACGCCCCCAGCACTGCTGCTTTTTGACCCACCGCATGACCCTTTTGGGGACCCTCCCTCGTTTTTCAGCCACTGGATGCTATGACACAAGTTTCTCGATGTATGGCATGACTTCCTCTGACTGAAGGCCTTGTGAAAGGGCGGCCCTTCGGCGCAGCTGGTGAATGAGTTCCCCTCAGCTCCAGTGACAGCAACCTGTGTCCCCGCATTCCTTCCTGGCCTCAGTCCCCTCGCAGTAAGGCGACCCACAAGGTGAACACTAGAAGGTGTTTTCTGGGCCCAGAATTCCCCCCCCTGCTGGGTTTCAGAAAGGCCCCTCTGCTTCTCTCGGGGTTGGCGTTACCTCCATCCAGCCCCAGTTGCTGCCCCGGCTGCACATCATTCTGGCTGCGGTACTTTGATCAATCAAAACAAAACAAGGGCAGGTCAAAGCAAGGCACCATGTGGATTTTCTTGTCCAGCTCATGTCTTACCCCTGACCACACACTGGACAAACTCCTCCTCAGCCTGTGTTGCTTTCTCAGCAGTTTTTGCTCTGACCACAGTGATGGTGGTCATGGCGGGGGGGAAACGTGTCCCTGTCACTAGAGATGCACAGAAAAAATCTGCGTTACACTAAAGTCCCAAACCTTGTCTGAGCAGACAAAGGACTCCACAGCACAAAGATGGGGTGGTGGGATCACAGTCGGGGTGCAGCCCCATTTCCTCCCAGGAAGTGGGGCAGGATCCTGGCTCAGCTGGAGGTGGTGGGGGCCACAGCCGGCGGGTCCGATGTACCAGGCACGCGGTGGGTGAGTTAAGGACATACTTTCAGCCTTAATTCTGAGTTTCCTAGGTTTTGTCAGTTTAAGCCAGATCCCTAATGTTATTTTAATGCAGTTGTTTTGTGTGTGAATAATATGCTTTCTATGCCAAACCACAAGCCCTGGAACTACTATCTCATAAAAATGCCTAGAGTCCAAAGCTAATAGCTGTTATTCAGCTGATCGAGTGATGCCTAAAAAGTTACAGATTAATGCTATTCCCCGGGGGAAGGTAAAATTAAACCCAACTTCTGATGGGGCTGGGTGCTACTTGGTGCAGTGTCTGTGCCCAGACTGGGGGCTGCAGCTGGCTGCAGACGCGGGGTGCCCCATGGCAGGGCTCGGTGCCGTGAATTTGTGCGGCGAGTGCCGTCCAGGGTCTACCTGGAGTCGTGGCGGGCAGAGGTCGAGCAGGTATGTGTGAGGGATTTTCATCAGTTTTCCCTTAAAAAAACCCCTGATCTCCCAGCTACACCCCACCCAGCGATGGGTCACTACAGCTCATCCTCGCCCAGCCCTGCTGCTGCGGGCAGTGATTCAGGGGATGCCAAAAAGGCAGGGGGGGGAATGACAAGCACATGGTCACTTGCTCCCCAGGCTGGCAGTGTCTGGGGGAGTGGGGCTGTGGTGAGGTGAGGTCCCAGGACACTGCCAGCCTGGCATGCTGGGCAGGAGCCAGTGCTGGTGCCGTCAAGGGGGCAGGTGTCCCTTCCCCTCACAGGCAGCGCTGGAGGGTTTGGCCGGGGCATCAGTGGCCTGTGGGGAGCGGAGGGGGGACTGGTGATGGGGATGAAGCTGTCCCTTCGTGCTCCTTCCTGGCGGGGAAATGGAGCCACAGGATGTCAGTGCAGCCTGTGGGAACGCCACGCTTGCCGAAAGAAATGACTGTCTCCTCTGGAGAGCACACAGGAAGATCTCTTTCCCAGAACAACTTCTTATTTAGGAAACTCACATCACAGCGGCAAAGCAGAATGGTTATTTGGGAATAAGAAAATGAGCCGTGGCCCCAAGTCAGTGCTTGCATGTAGGCACCGCAGCAGAAAGTTTGAGGATGCACCAGAGGCAGCCGCTGGCTCACAGGACCAGACGCCGAGCTGGATGGGCTGGAGGCCCAGACAGATGGTGTTTGCTGCCTGCGTCCTCCGGTACTGGCTGCAGAGTTGTAAGGTATCGATTATTTTCCTGTTACAACGCAAAGGGATTAGCTAGATTAGCTTCTGCAGAGGTGGGAAAGAAATGTGTCATGTAGACTGTTTATTTTGCTCTAATTGGATTCACACCCTCTTTCTGAATAAACCTCATTTTACTCCGGATCTTGTGGTTTTTCATGGCCGTGAATGCTGAGGAGCTCTTCCAGGGACAGGCAAGTGATTCTCAGATTCAGTGGGGAAAGCAAAGGGGTAGTGGTGCTGCCACTAGAGGCAGGCAGCCTGCAAACAGTGTGGCGGAGGAAGCTCTCGTGGTCACGTCCCAGACGATGCTTCATGATCACGGACAGCATTTGGCAGCATGAGGTAAAAGCTGCTCTTTGAACAGAGAAATCTAAGCTTTTCAGTCCTTCCAGATGCAACATCCACACCTGCTCTGGGTAAGCTGCAGCACAACATCACAACCTGCAGTCATGGCAATGCTGAGCATCAGAAAGCCATGTATGCTTTTTTACACTATGAGGGTGGTGAGGCACTGGAACAGACTACCCCAGGAAGTTGTGGATGCCCCATCCCTGGAGGTGTTCAAGGCCAGGCTGGATGGGGCTTTGAGCAACCTGGTCTAGTGGGAGGTGTCCCTGCCCATGGCAGGGGGGTTGGAACTAGATGATCTTTAAGGTCCCTTCCAACCCAAACCATTCTATGATTCTATGATTCTATGCTGGTCCCCCTTCAGCAGGGTGAGCTGTGATGTATACTAAAACTGTCAGTGAACCTTCTGCTGCGGTTCATAATCTTTTCTTGCTGGTGCAGAACACTGTAGGAAAATTATCTTCCTCTGCTGTTTTTCGTGGCCCGCTCACTCAGTAACGTGGAAAGTACCTGCAGCAGGGGTGGCTTCTCAAGTTTGTCCTTTAAATCTCTGGAAATGAGATGAGCTCAGATGGAAAAGAAAGAAGAAAGAGCATAGTTTAAGAATGCTGGGTCTGGGTGGTTGCAAACTGCTAAGCATCCTCGTTGTGTTAATCCTGCTAAGAAAGTAAACCTATGTTCTTTCCACTATGGAAACTTTTGATGTCTCTGTACTGGCCACTGTGGTTTGAAGCCCTGCCTCTGAGTCAGATGAGTATCAAAAACCTCAGAACAGCTGGACTGAGCAATGCTCTCTTGATGAATGCAGTAGAAACCAGACACAAATAATTTAGTCAATGACATTTTTTGGGGGGTGTCTAAGTTATGTCTGCATATGCATTTCAGAGTTAAGCCTTAAATTTGAAATTCTTCCATTTATGTCTTGTTCCTACAGAGAACAAATGAATGCTACATCAGGAAGGCACATTTCTCTAGAAAGCACCTGTTCCTGCAGTTCCCAAAGATGTCTGGTATTTGCAGATGTCTCTTCATCTACACCAACATGTGACTTATCTGAGAGAGTTTGGTAGGTCTTAGTGGAATTTGTGCACATGTATTAAACTTGAAATAAAGTTTTTCTTTTATTGCTGTTTTGGTCATGTTTCTCCACATGACAGATTGTTATTCTGTTTGCGTTGTTACTCTATAACTGGACCATGAAGCATCAAATAAATCCATATGCTGGGTACCTTCTCTGTTTGAGGTGGGTATTGGAGTGATTTGGTATATACACTATAATTTTCAATGATACCTTTTGCCTTGCTCATTTACTCTTGCTCTCTTGCAGAACTCATTTGTTTTAGTACTTTTAGAGCCCATGGGAGGTGCTAAATAAATGTTTCAAACTATAAAAAAAGTTACTCGCCAACTGTGAAGTGATAAAATTCAGTAATTTACCCAGCACAACACATATAAACAGAGCATCCAGTTCTGCAGAACAGCCTTCAGATTCCCCCTAATACTTCTG